>NC_134480.1:366042-487116 GCF_964194025.1 Convolutriloba macropyga
AAACAAGATTTGAAGGAGAAAGGGATTACACACTAGGCAAATGCAGGCAAATCAAAAAAACCATAATCGATCCCCATAATGCGTTAGGCAGAACAGAAAAACTTGCAGATTTTTCTATTAATCTTAATCATTTTGAAAACCGTTTTTACTAAGGTAGAAGAACTCATATAAAGAATTTTATACAGAATAGGCTAGAAACGTTGTTGAAAAATTTTGCTGACAACTGAAAAAACATTAATCACAATCCGAGTTCAAGAAAAATAAAGAGTCGCTAAAAAGTTTGTCAATTTTATATTATTATTATTTAGCTTTCAACTGAATTCAGTGATAATTTATACTTTCGTATGATTTGAACACCAACGAGGCCCGCCATTAATTGAACATGCAAACCCAGGAGAGCAAAAATTGGGCGATAATCAGAAACCAACAAAGTTTTCCGAAAACAACTGTTTTAGAAGTGAGTATGCCAGTAGATATGTAGCAAATAAAATTACATCAAATTCCAACTTGTTTTCCTTAAACTAATGACTTATTGCCGATTTTTATGCAGCAAGACGACAGGACGAAGAGCGTAAACGCCAAAATAGAGAAAACAGACACCTAAAAATTTCCTAAATTGAGTTGTGTAAGAAACCGTTACATTATAACTATTATAATAATACCGAAATAAGTTGAAAACAATTGAACCCACTATTCAACGGCATCTCCTCGTAGTTGTTACGCTCTCACTTTCTGCTTTTTACCTTGACAGAGGAAAGGGAAGAGAGGAATAGAGAGAGAGAGAGAGAGAGAGGGAGAGAGAGAGAGAGGAGACAGAGAGAGAGAGAGAGAGAGAGAGAGAGAGTCCGGGTGTGTCAAATTGCAACATCAACAAACAAAGCAGAAAACAAGATTTGAAGGAGAAAGGGATAACACACTAGGCAAATGCAGGCAAATCAAAAAAATCATAATCGATCCCCATAATGCGTTGGGCAGAACAGAAAAACTTGCAGATTTTTCGTTTAATCTTAATCATTTTGAAAACTGTTTTTACTAAGGTAGAAGAATTCATATACAGAATGTTATACAGAAAAGGCTAGAAACGTTGTTGAAATATTTTGCTGACAACTCAAATAACACTAATCACAATCCGAGTTCAAGAAAAATAACGAGTCGCTAAAAAGTTTGTCAATTTTATATTATTATTATTTAGCTTTCAACTGAATTCAGTGATAATTTATACTTTCGTCTGATTTGAAAACCAACGAGGCCTGCCATTAAATGAACATGCAAACCCAGGAGAGCAAAAATTGGGCGATAATCAGAAACCAACAAATTTTTCCGAAAACAACTGTTTTAGAACTGAGTATGCCAGTAGATATGTAGCAAATAAAATTACATCAAATTCCAACTTGTTTTCCTTAAATTGATGACTTATTGCCGATTTTTATGCAGCAAGACGACAGGACGAAGAGCGTAAACGCCAAAATAGAGAAAACAGAGACCTAAAGATTTCCTAAATTGAGGTGTGTAAGAAACCGTTACATTATAACTATTATAATAATACCGAAATAAGTTGAAAACAATTGAACCCACTATTCAACGGCATCCCCTCGTAGTTGTATACGCTCTCACTATCTGCTTTTTACCTTGACAGAGGAGAGGAAAGAGAGGAAGAGAGAGAGAGAGAGAGAGAGAGAGAGAGAGAGAGAGAGAGAGAGAGAGAGAGAGAGAGAGAGAGAGTCCGTCTGTGTCAATTTGCACCATCATCAAACGAACCAGAAAACAAGATTTGAAGGAGAAAGAGATTACACACTAGGCAAAAGCCGTTAAATCAAAACAATCATAATCGATCCCCATAATGCGTTTGGGATTTAAACAAGAAAAAAAACAAATGATTATTTTTTTAAAGATTGTTAAAGAGTGCGTGCTATTTTGATCGGTTTCCTGTTTAGGAATACCCCTGTTTCCTATTGAGAAGCTAATGGGATACTAATTTTTAGACAAAGTCATTATGACTAAGTAGAATCCAGTTACAAAAGCTGACACCTAAAACTAAACCTTGCTTTATGACTTCGTTTCCTTTTTTTCTAATAGTTTAAAATCAAACTGATTGCTCATTTTTGATTGCATTGCTGCACAACTAAATTTTAAGAGCACAAAAAAAGTTTGGATGGCAACCTATTAAGAGAAAGTAACCATAGGTACAATGTTTCTAAAAAGAACAATTTTTACATGACAAATCGGAATGTTTCTGAGAGAAAATGGCATGAAAATTTTTCAAACCCAAAAACTGTGAAGAGGATTCAACCAAATACTATATCGAGCATTGTTAATTTTAACAACTCGGGATATAAAAGGGGACAAAAAATGAAACGAAGGTAGGCAGAAGAGAAAAACATGCAGATTTTTTTCTTAATCTTAATTTTTGAAAACTGTTTTACTAAGGTAGACGATTTCATATAAATAATGTTATACAGAAAATGCTGGAAACGTTGTTGAAATGTTTTTCTGACAACTGAAAAAACACTAATCACAATCCGAGGTCAAGAAAAAAAATAGTTGTTATAATCTATTGTTATAATTAGTCAATTTAATATAATTATTTAGCTTTCAACTGAATTCAGTGATAAGTTATAGTTTCAACTCATTTGAAAACCAATGAGACCAGCCATAAATTGGAATTGCACACCCCAGGAGAGCAAAAATTGGGCGATAATCAGAAACCAACAAAATTTTCCGAAAACAAATGTTTTAGAAGTGAGTAAGCCAGTAGAAAAGTAGCAAATAATATTATTTCAAATTCTAATTTGTTTTCGTTAAATTAATGACTTATTCCCGATTTTTATGCAGCAAGATGACAGGACGAAGAGTGTAAACTCCAAAAAGGAGAAAACAGAGACCTAAAAATTTCTTAAATCGAGGTGTGTAAGAAACCGTTACATTATAACTCTTATTGAACCCACTATTAAACAACTGAACCCACTAATCAATTGCATCCCCTCGTAGTTGTATACGCTCTCACTTTCTGCTTTTTTCCTCGACAGTTTGAACAACTCCCACAACCTCAAAAAGAAGAACATACCCGGCAGATTGCCGGGAAATAGCCGCCGTTGATTCCCATAACTCTTTTGGGATCGAAAGAAAAGAAAATATCAACAAAAACTGATTTTTGTAGAAAAACCTTTTTAAGTGCATTTTTTTATGTCATTTCGTAATTGAACATACTACTGTTTCTCAGTGAGAGGCTACAGGGTCTAGTATTAATACCAATAAGCATTATAGATAGTAGCTAAAACTTATGAGAACAAAGTTCAAGTACCCGGCATCTAAAAAGGGGCTTTATGTGTGTATCCCGTTTCTATTTCTGACTTTGATTTTATTTACACTGACTCTCTTCATTTTAAAATGATTTGCTGAGCAGCTGCTGTTTAAAATGACATTGAGAAGAATGACTGAAGATTGAAACTAGCCTAGAGGTGTCAAAAACATTTCACGCATAATTTCGAACAAGCGGCAAAATGGGTAAAGCGAAAAAAAGTTTCGACGAAGTAAAAATATATAGCAGGACATATCCTGACGTACAATTTAAAGAATTTTCTTTTACGAGACAAACAATTAGACCAAGAATAGACTAGAGTGAATTGGGAAAATCATTTAAAAAAATTATAAACAAAAGAGAAAATCGATGTCAAACTGCCGCATGTGAACAAAAAAACCATAACCGAGAACTGGAAATTTGGTTCAAACAAAAAACTAGGCCTAGAATAAACTATTGTTGGATTGGGAAAACTATTTAGAAAAAAATCCGATCCAACAAATCGAAAAAAAACAGTAAAAACAGAGTGAAATTGCCGCATGTGAAAAAAAACCACTGGCGAGAAAGCGAATTTTTGTTCAAAAACCGTTTTCTCACTCAATTTCAAGATTAGTGTGAAAAAATTTCACACCCTAATTCCACTCTCTTTTTTGCTGCGTTTCCTGTTTCAGCGTGACCAAAATCACTACTCAAATTTGACTACAAAAATCTTGAAAATTTATGAACAGAATTTAAAAAAAACATAGCCGGAAGAATTCCGGAAACGACTCGAAGGAGAAAATCACCCATACTTTTCACTACACAACTAAAACAACTATTGTGAACCCTGAACCTCCGCAAACGCCATAAAAAATTTAAGGAAGAATAGAAACGGCACTCAAAAACAAATTGAATAAAAAAAACTAGAAAAACTTAATGAGTTTTATTTAATAGTAAAAAGGAAACAAAAAGCCGAGTAAAATTAATTTCCAATTAGGGCAATGGAAAGCTCAAAAAACAATAGGCAAGTCTTAATAGGCTAAGAAACTTGTCTAAGACTATGAAAAAAGAAAAACTGCAAACAAAATAAGAAAAATGGTTTAAAATTTCTCAATATTATGGGTCATTTTTTCCGTAGAAAAGAAAAGTTTACACCAATAAAACTTTAGTCACTTTGTAGTTGAATATTCCTTAAGTTACAGACTTCTAATCAAATACCACTCAAAGCTTTAATACAAAACAAACAGGCAAAAGATCAATAAATTTTGTCTAAAAATCAGCGAAACTGATCAAAACCCTCCAAACTAGCATTAAACTCAGAATTAAATACTTGAAACCTTCATTTCCTATCAAAACAAGCCTAAGACTGATACAATATCATAAACATACCCGGCAGATTGCCGGAAAATAGCCACCGATGATTCCCATAACTCTTTTGAAATTGAAAGAAAAGAAAATATCAACAAAAAGTGATTTTTGTATAAAAACCTTTTTAAGTGCGATTTTTTTATGTCATTTCGTAATTGAACATATACTGTCTCTCAGTGAGAGGCTACAGGGTCTAGTAACAATACCAATAAGCATTATAGATAGCAGCTGAAACTTATGAGAACAAAGTTCAAGTACCGGGCATCAAAAAAGGGGCTTTATGGGTTTATCCCGTTTCTGTTTCTGACTTTGATTTTATTTACACTGACTCTCTTTATTTTGAATTGTTTTGCTGAGCATCTGCTGTTTAATAGGACTTTGAGCAGAACAACAGAAGAGTGATACTAGCCTAAGGAAGTCAAAAATATTTCACGCTAATTGTCGAAAAAGCGGCAAAATGGGTAAAGCGAAAAAAAGGTTCGACGAAGTAAAAATACATAGCAGGACAATTCCTGACGTACAATTCAAAGAATTTTCATTGACTAAACAGAAAAGTAGACCTAGAACGGACTATGAATGGATTGAGAAAACCATTTAGAACAAAGTCCGATCCAAAAAATTGAAACAAAGTGAAAAACAAAGTGAAATTGCCGCAGGTGAACAAAAACCCTAGCGAGAAAGCGAATTTTTGTTCAGAAACCGTTTTCTCACTCGATATCAAATTTAGATTGAAAAAATTTCAAGCCCTCCCTAAATCCTCTGGCTTTTTCGCTCCCTTTCCTGTTTCAGCGTGACCAAAATCACTACTCATATTTGACTACAAAAATCATGAATATGTATGAACAGATCTTAAAAAAAAACATAGCCGGAAGAATTCCGGAAACGACTCAAAGGAGAAAATTACCCATACTTTTGACTAAACAACTAGAACAACTATTGTGAACACTGAACCTTCACAAACGCCATAAAAAATTTAAGGAAGAATAGAAACGGCGTTCAAAAACAAATTGAATAAAAAACTAGAAAAACTTAATGAGTTTTTTGAATAGTACAAGGAAACATAAAGCCGAGTAAAATTAATTTCCAGTTAGGGCAATGGAAATATCGCAAAGAAATGGGCAAGTCTTAATAGGCTAAGAAACTTGTCTAAGACTAAGAAAAAAGAAAAACTGCAAACAAAATAAGAAAAATTGTTTAAAATTTCTCAATATTATGGGTCATTTTTCCGACGAAAAGAAAGGTTTACACCAATAAAACTTTAGTCAATTGGTAGCGGAATGTTCCTTAAGTTACAAGCTTCTAATCAAATCCCACTTAAAGCAATAATACAAAGCAAGCAGGCAAAAAATCATTAAATTTTGTCTAAAAATCAGCAAAACTGATCAAAACCCTCCAAACTAGCATTAAACTCAGAATTAACTACTTGAAACCTTCAATTCCTATCAAAACAAGCCTAAGATTAATACAATATCATAAGCATACCCGGCAGACTGCCGGAAAATAGTCGCCGTTGGTTCCCATAACTCTTTTGAAATTGAAAGAAAAGAAAATATCAACAAAAAGTGATTTTTGTATAAAAACCTTTTTAAGTGCGATTTTTTTATGTCATTTCGTAATTGAACATATACTGTCTCTCAGTGAGAGGCTGCAGGGTCTAGTAACAATACCAATAAGCATTATAGATAGCAGCTGAAACTTATGAGAACAAAGTTCAAGTACCTGGCATCTAAAAATGGGCTTTATGGGTTTATCCCGTTTCTATTTCTGATTTTGATTTTTTTTCTACTGACTCTCTTCATTTTGAATTGTTTTGCTGAGCATCTGTTGCTTAAAAGGACTTTGAGCAGAACAACAGAAGAGTGATACTAGCCTAGGGAAGTCAAGAATAATTCACGCCAATTGTCGAAAAAGCTGCAAAATGCCTAAAGCGAAAAAAAGGTTCGATGAAGTAAAAAAACATAGCAGGACAAGTCCTGACGTACAATTCAAAGAATTTTCATTGACTAAACAGAAAAGTAGACCTAGAACGGACTTTGAATGGGTTAAGAAAACAATTTAGAAAAAAGTCCGATGCAAAAAATCGAAAAAAAGTGAAAATCAAAATGAAATTGCCGCAGGTGAATAAAATACCACTAGCGAGAAAGCGAATTTTTGTTCAAACACCGTTTTCTCACTCTACTTTAAATTTAGAGCGAAAAAATTGCACGCCGCAAAACCACTCGCTTTTTCGCTCCACTTCCTGTTTCGGCGTGACCAAAATCACTACTTCAATTTGACTTCAAAAGTCATGAAAATGTGTGAACAGATCTTGAAAAGAAACAGCGCCCCAATACAATTCAAAATCTTTGAATTGTAAAAACATAGCCGGAAGGATCCCGGAAACGACAAGAAGGATAAATTGCCCATGATTATGACTTAATAAATAGAACAACTATTGTGAACCCTGAACCTCCACAGATGCCATAAAAAATAGGAAAGAATAGAAACGGCATTCGAACACAAATTAAACAAAAAACTAGAAAATTTAATGATTTTTTTAATAGTACAAGAAAGCATAAAACCGAGTAAAGTTCCTCTGCTCTTAGAGCAATAAAAAGTTCGCAAAAAAATAAGCAAGTCATAATAGGCTAAGTGAAGAAACATAGCAGAACAAGTCGTGACGTACAATTACAAGAATTCTCATTGACTAGAGAAACAATTAGACCAAGAACAGACTAGAAGGAATTGGGAAAACCATTTCTAAAAAAATCAATTAAAAAAATTAAAAACAAAACAGAAAATCGATGTCAAACTACCGCATGTGAACAAAAAAAACCATAAGCGAGTAATAGAAATTTGGTTCAAACAAAAAACTAGGACTAGAATGAACTATTATTGGACTGGGAAAACCACTTAGAAAAAAATCCGATCCAACAAATCGAAAAAAAAACAGTAAAAACAGAGTGAAATTGCCACATGTGATAAAAAACCACTGGCGAGAAAGCGAATTTTTGTTCAAAAACCGTTTTCTCACTCGATTTCAAGGTTAGAGCGAAAAAATTTTACGCCCTAATTCCACTCGCTTTTTTGCTCCATTTCCTGTTTCAGCGTGACCAAAATCACTACTCTAATTTGACTACAAAAATCTTGAAAATTTATGAACAGATCTTAAAAAAAACATAGCCGGAAGAATTCCGGAAACGACTCGAAGGAGAAAATTACCCATATTTTTGACTAAACAACTAGAACAACTATTTTGAATACTGAACCTCCACAATCGCCATAAAAAAATTAGGGAAGAATAGAAACTGTTTTCAAAAACAAATTGATTAAAAAAAACTAGAAAAACTTAATGAGTTTTTTTTAATAGTACAAGGAAACATAAAGCCGAGTACAATTAACTTTCAATTAGGGCAATGGAAAGCTTGCAAAACAATGGGCAAGTCTTAAAAGGCTAAGAAACTTGTCTAAGACTAAGAAGAAAAACTGCAAACAAAATAAGAAAAATGGTTTAAAATTTCTCATTATTATGGGTCATTTTTCCGAAGAGAAGAAAGGTTTACATCAATAAAACTTTAGTCATTTGGTAGCTGAATATTCCTTAAGTTAGAAGCTTCTAATCAAATCACACTTAAAGCATTAATACAAAACGAACAGGCAAAAAATCATTAAATTTTGTCTGAAAATCAGCAAAACTGATCAAAACCCTCCAAACTACCATTAAACTCAGAATTAACTGCTTGAAACCTTAAATTTCTATCAAAATAACCCTAAGACTAGTAAAATATCATAATCATAACTGGCAGATTGCCGGAAAATAGCCGCCGTTGATTCCCATAACTCTATTGGGGTTGAAAGAAAAGAAAATATCAACAAAAATTGATTTTTGTAAAAAAACATTTTTAAGTGCGATTTATTTTGATGTCAATTCTTAATTTAACATCTTCCTGTCCCTTAGTGAGAGGCTAAAGTGTCTAATATCAATACCAGTAAGCATTATAGATAGTAACTAAAACTTATGAGAACAAATTTCAAGTACCGGACATCTAAAAAAGTGCTCTATGGGTATAACCCGTTTGTTTTTCTGACTTTGATTTTTTTACACAGACGATCTTCATTTTAAAATGCTTTGCTGAGCAGCTGCTGTTTAAAAAGACTTTGAGCAGAATGACTGAAGAATGAAACTGGCCTAGAGAAGTCAAAAACATTTCACGCAAAATGTCGAAAAAGCGGCAAAATGGGTAATGCAATAAAAAGGTTCGACGAAATAAAAAAAACATAGCAGGACAAGTCCTGACGTACAATTGAAAGAATTTTAATTGACTATACAGAAAATTAGACTAGACATAGAACGGACTATGAATGGATTGAGAAAACCATTTACTAAAAAATCCGATCCAAAAAATCGAAAAAAAGTGAAAATCAAAGTGAAATTGCCGCAGGTGAACAAAAAACCACTAGCGAGAGAGCTAGTGGTTTTTTGTTCAAACACCGTTTTTGTTCGAACACCGTTTTGTCACTCTACTTTAAATTTGGAGCGAAAAAGTTTCACGCCGCAAAACCACTCGCTTTTTCGCTCCACTTCCTGTTTCGGCGTGACCAAAATCACTACTTCAATTTGACTTCAAAAATCATGAGAATGTGTGAACAGATCTTGAAAAAAACAGCGCCCCAATAAAATTCAAACTCTTTGAATTGTAAAAACATAGCCGGAAGAATTCCGGAAACGACTCGAAGGATAAAATTGCCCACAGTTATGACTTAATAAATAGAACAACTATTGTGAACCCTGAACCTCCAAAATTGCCATAAAAATAAGAAAGAATAGAAACGGCTTTCGAACACAAATTGAACAAAAAAACAAGAAAAATATAATGAGTTTTTCCAATAGTACAAGAAAGCATAAAACCGAGTAAAGTTCCTTTGCTCTTAGACCAATGAAAAGTTCGCAAAAAAATGGCAAGTCATAATAGGCTAAGTAAAGAAACATAGCGGGACAAGTCCTGACGTACACTCCCTCTTCGCTCGACTCTTCAGATTTTTTCAGCGCCAAAATCACTCCAAATTTTCTTACGCGTTTCATTTCCCGCTTCAAAAATCACTCCAATAAAATTGATTAAAAAAAGAGATTAAGAAAAGTTATAAATATCTGTCATTGGAAAGTGCTCCAAATACATTCCATTTAAACCTCTAGAAAAGTTCCTATCAAAAGCTAGAATACTAAAAAAGCAGAATCTGAAGATTTCAGCAAAAATTAAAAAAAATCACAAATATTTGCGGAAATCTTTATTAAAATTACTCAATTATCTTTAATAAAATAACTCAAAACTGAAATCAAAACCATCAACACGCATCAGAAACAACTAAATTGGACTATAGGCATCCCCAAATGCTATAAAAACTTGAAGAACACAAAGAGCATATAAAAACAACTTGAAAGAAATCTTAGAGAAATATAAGCTTTTTTGATTTCACAAGAGCACATAGAGCCAAAAAACGTTAAATGAAGCAAAAGGAAAACTGGAAATCTTCCAAAACAAAAGGAAAACCGAATAGGCTAAGAGACTTCTCTAAGTTTAGAAAGAAAAAGCGAAAAACAGCAACAAATTATGAAGAATAATTTTTCATAATAAGAAGAATAATTTGAATAAGAAGAAAATGTTTCAGTTTATTGTCATTTTTCTTTAAAAAAATTATTTAAAACCTAAGAAAATGTAATCACTTAGTATCTAAAGACTCAGTAACTAACATGCGTCTATTCAAAGCCCATACAAAGCAATATAACAAGACGAAACGCAAAAAATTGCTAAATTCGGCTAAAATTCGGCATTATTATGGGTCATTTTTCCGAAGAGAAGAAAGGTTTACACCAATAAAACTTTAGTCATTTGGTAGCTGAATATTCCTTAAGTTAGAAGCTTCTAATCAAATCACACTTAAAGCATTAATACAAAACGATGCAAAAAATCATTAAATTTTGTCTAAAAATCAGCAAAACTGATCAAAACCCTCCAAACTACCATTAAACTCAGAATTAACTGCTTGAAACCTTAAATTTCTATCAAAATAACCCTAAGACTAGTAAAATATCATAATCATAACTGGCAGATTGCCGGAAAATAGCCGCCGTTGATTCCCATAACTCTATTGGGATTGAAAGAAAAGAAAATATCAACAAAAATTGATTTTTGTAAAAAAAACATTTTTAAGTGCGATTTATTTTGATGTCAATTCTTAATTTAACATCTTCCTGTCCCTTAGTGAGAGGCTAAAGTGTCTAATATCAATACCAGTAAGCATTATAGATAGTAACTAAAACATATGAGGACAAATTTCAAGTACCGGACATCTAAAAAAGTGCTCTATGGGTATAACCCGTTTGTTTTTCTGACTTTGATTTTTTTACACAGACGATCTTCATTTTAAAATGCTTTGCTGAGCAGCTGCTGTTTAAAAAGACTTTGAGCAGAATGACTGAAGAATGAAACTGGCCTAGAGAAGTCAAAAACATTTCACGCAAAATGTCGAAAAAGCGGCAAAATGGGTAATGCAATAAAAAGGTTCGACGAAATAAAAAAAAACATAGCAGGACAAGTCCTGACGTACAATTGAAAGAATTTTAATTGACTATACAGAAAACTAGACATAGAACGGACTATGAATGGATTGAGAAAACCATTTACTAAAAAATCCGATCCAAAAAATCGAAAAAAAAGTGAAAATCAAAGTGAAATTGCCGCAGGTGAACAAAAAACCACTAGCGAGAAAGCTAGTGGTTTTTTGTTCAAACACCGTTTTTGTTCGAACACCGTTTTGTCACTCTACTTTAAATTTGGAGCGAAAAAGTTTCACGCCGCAAAACCACTCGCTTTTTCGCTCCACTTCCTGTTTCGGCGTGACCAAAATCACTACTTCAATTTGACTTCAAAAATCATGAGAATGTGTGAACAGATCTTGAAAAAAACAGCGCCCCAATAAAATTCAAACTCTTTGAATTGTAAAAACATAGCCGGAAGAATTCCGGAAACGACTCGAAGGATAAAATTGCCCACAGTTATGACTTAATAAATAGAACAACTATTGTGAACCCTGAACCTCCAAAATTGCCATAAAAATAAGAAAGAATAGAAACGGCTTTCGAACACAAATTGAACAAAAAAACAAGAAAAATATAATGAGTTTTTCCAATAGTACAAGAAAGCATAAAACCGAGTAAAGTTCCTTTGCTCTTAGACCAATGAAAAGTTCGCAAAAAAATGGCAAGTCATAATAGGCTAAGTAAAGAAACATAGCGGGACAAGTCCTGACGTACACTCCCTCTTCGCTCGACTCTTCAGATTTTTTCAGCGCCAAAATCACTCCAAATTTTCTTACGCGTTTCATTTCCCGCTTCAAAAATCACTCCAATAAAATTGATTAAAAAAAGAGATTAAGAAAAGTTATAAATATCTGTCATTGGAAAGTGCTTCAAATACATTCCATTTAAACCTCTAGAAAAGTTCCTATCAAAAGCTAGAATACTAAAAAAGCAGAATCTGAAGATTTCAGCAAAAATTAAAAAAAATCACAAATATTTGCGGAAATCTTTATTAAAATTACTCAATTATCTTTAATAAAATGACTCAAAACTGAAATCAAAACCATCAACACGCATCAGAAACAACTAAATTGGACTATAGGCATCCCCAAATGCTATAAAAACTTGAAGAACACAAAGAGCATATAAAAACAACTTGAAAGAAATCTTAGAAAAATATAAGCTTTTTTGATTTCACAAGAGCACATAGAGCCAAAAAACGTTAAATGAAGCAAAAGGAAAACTGGAAATCTTCCAAAACAAAAGGAAAACCGAATAGGCTAAGAGACTTCTCTAAGTTTAGAAAGAAAAAGCGAAAAACAGCAACAAATTATGAAGAATAATTTTTCATAATAAGAAGAATAATTTGAATAAGAAGAAAATGTTTCAGTTTATTGTCATTTTTCTTTAAAAAAATTGTTTAAAACCTAAGAAAATGTAATCACTTAGTATCTAAAGACTCAGTAACTAACATGCGTCTATTCAAAGCCCATACAAAGCAATATAACAAGACGAAACGCAAAAAATTGCTAAATTCGGCTAAAATTCAGCAAAATAGCTGAAAAAGCAGCAAAATGGTATAAAACTCTTTTTAATGACCAAAAACCTACAAACCACTATTAAAGAAACCTTAAAAATCACACAATATCATAATAAGTCTATTTAACCAAAAAAGTTAAGAAAAGACCGTTAGTTAAAAAGCCGCACGTGAACACAAAATTTCGCTCGCTTTCAGAAATTTTTTCACACCTCAATTTCTCGCTCTCTCGAAAAAATCAGAATGAACAAAAAACCACTCTTTTTAGCTCCCCTCTTCACTTTTATTCAGCACCCAAACCACTCTAAAATTTTTCACGCGTTTCATTTCCTGCTTCAAAAGTCACTCCAACTAAATTGATTAAAAAAAGGACTTCTCCAATACTCCTCTTCGAGTCGTATAAATAGGAGCGCTATAATAGCCGGCTGAGAAGATGAGGGCGGCTATTAATAATCAACAATCAAATTTCGGAAGTCAAATTATTTTTTTTGAAAACGAATGAAATCAAAGTAAAAACTGATAGGCTAACAATAATCCTCTTGTGGATAGGAAGCTATACTAAAATATAGACAATTTCAGATACTTATGATTAAGAACAATAAGAAAAACAGCTGTGAACGGCACAGATAAATTTTTTTAATTAAAACAATTGATGCTTAAGTTCTCTACTTACCAACACCAAACAATTATTTAAGTTTTCATGTAATCAATATTTGTACTTTCTCTTTGCATTAGAATGGTGCAAACTGCGTGAAACGATGCGGTGATGTGAAGAAAGTAATGCGTAAAATCGATGACCTCAATCAGAAAATAAAGGACCCAAAACCGACTCCGGTGGTATACATTTAGGCAACTGCACAATAGATCACTAGCATTACGATGCAGAGGTATACCCCAAAATTTCCACCTTAGTAAAATTGGCTCCAAAATTAGATACATACAATGAGCGAAACTAGGAGACATCCTTTGTATCTTACTTTCCGCCAATTTTGCGAAATAAAAGAACATTCGGTGCGAAAAGTAGATAACAAATCTTGTAGCACGTTTCCGCTCAATTTAGGTATCTATTATTCGCGAGCATTTTGAGCATGCAATAAGCACTTTAGTAAAGATTTAATTCAAAAATTTCAAAGCTTTAAAGTGCTTTAAATACATGCATTCACAAAAACTGATTTTTCTCCCGAAAAATTCCTCGCACATCAAATGCTTTGTATATCAATGTGAGACTGGCCGAGTTTAATAAGTAGTAATCAATAGTACTAATAATAGTAATAAGTAGCAATAAAGTACTATAAGTAGTAATAAAGTAGTAATAAAGTACTACTAATAGTAATAAGTTAAGCTTAATTAAATAAGTAGTAATTAAGTTAGGCTTAATTGCGGATTATATGCGAAATCGCGCTACATTGCGTGCGAAAAACCGATACATAAATGGAACGGATGCGTGATACAACTCGCGCAAAAAATAGGTTATTAAGTTTGTACTTGTTATTCGCGGCTAAAATTAGGACACTTTTGCGAACACGGGATACGATATTCCCTTCCATTTTGCCGGTTTCTGCTAAAGTAGCTTTTTTTCCGCAATATTGTTCCACTTTCAATGTATTAACATAATAAAAACGAACACGAGATACACGCTTCGGGCATATCTGCCCGTGACAATTTGGGTATACCCCTGCATCGTAATGAGGCTTTAACCTCTGTTGCCCTTGAGCCAGGCATGATTTGAAAAAAACTTTTTCAATTTGTCTAGTGCTGTGATTAATGGTGTCAAACACTTTCTTTAGATCTACGAACACTGCTCTTTAGAAGTGCATCACTTTTAGTTTGCTTAAGCTGCCCAAAACTAATTTGATTTTCCATGACTTTTTCAAATTTTTGGGAAAAGTACCATTATTGTCACATGTTTCTGAAGCTTTTACTCAATACTGTTAATAGACTCATAGGTATTCAATTTTCCAATTCATCAAACTCCAAGTCTACTCAGTTGACGGGAGAAAAGCTCTCTTTAAACTCTTCGGGAAAACTCAGATCTCAAAATACTTGATAACTAGTATCAAAAGTGTTGAAACCATGACATATTTCGTTGTCTAATGCACCAAATTAATAAGAATGTTTTTGTCAAAGTGTCATTTGTTAGTGAAGTTTCGGCTTCTTTATTTGGATGAGAAACATGTTATTCAAGTTGTGTTTCACATTACACTCTATCAAAAAGTTTGTAGTTTGTAAGCTAGAATTTCCCCTCCCCAATCGTAGAATAAAATCAATTCAAAATTTCTATTTTCTTAAAGATAACCTCCTTTGTACAAACAATTTTTTAGATCAACCGAACAGCTGTTTTTTGCATTAAAAATGAGTTTGAGCCAAAAAACTGCCCTGAAAATGCAGCTCACGAATAAAAAATTCTGATTGCTTATAGCGAACATAATCACGCGAACTTTTCCTAATTAAAGGTGAGGATCAAGCAGAAAAGAAGTCTTTCTATTCTGATCTCCGAATTTGTTGAAACTTTAGGCAGAAACAAGTAATTATCATTTGCATCATTGACCTGAACATACCTTCCCAAAGAGTTTTGTTCAAAAAACAGGAGGTTCCACCAATACCCCTCCTTGAGTCTCACAAACAGAATGACTCACAACGTAGACTTATAACTAGAAATGGTTGTGCTATTTTTCTTGGCTTTTAACAAACAAATCTGAAAGTATACACATGTTGATGGAATCTTTCCTTTGTTAGTTCTATTTTCCTTGTAAAAAGCTGTTTTTCATTTTTGTTTGTAGTATCATTGCTTTTTTTTGAACCCTCGAAAATTGATGCACCAGTTTTTCTTAATTGCCGAGTGTAATGTTCATGAAATTTTGTGGGCAAAATCAGTGCCAACAAATTTTCCTGTTCTGCTACGTGTCATTATCCTGTTATGCCAAGTGTCACGTCGGGATAGCTTTCTCTACCAAAAAATGAATTGTGGTGTCTTCTTAAAGAGGAAGCTTGTTCTGAATATTGAAAGAAAAAAATAATCCACCCCAGCGTGAACCTGAAAAAGACTGATTCAAGCTGCTTTTGGCTTTAATATCTATCAGTAAGCCATCCCCATAGAAAATTGTTCCAAAATTTTTGAAATAAATGGATTGACAAATGTCATTTATTTTTTTTCATTTTTTTCCTATTTTTTGTTTAAGAAAGAGAAATGTGCCGCCTCATTTTCATCTTTGTTTGTTTTTCAGCAACCTAACATGACGTCCCAAGGTTCTTCTTTGCTCATCTAGCGGCTTCAATCTAGAGGTTTTAATCTAGATGTAAGAATTCGGTGGTGTGTTCTGTTTAAAATTTCTTCAATTTGAAAGCAAACATACCGAATCTACAAAACCGAAAACACCAAGTATTTCTTAAGTTTAAATCCGAACATACCGAATCTAAGAAACCGAACTTACCAAATTTCTCTGGCATTCTAAACCAAACACACAGACGATTTGTTTACGTTTAAAAGCGATGATTTCTGGACTAGGGTCGATGTTATTTTTCTGAAAATAAAATAATGTACTATAAAAACTTTCCGACCTTCAATTTGAAATTACTCTTCAGTTATTGGACACTTATCAAGCCACGGTGTTTACGAAAATAGTAATATGAATTATTGGTTCGAATTCCTACTTTTCAGTAGAAAATCTAATAACGGAAATAAGGCCGTTAGCATGAAATAGCTTTCGCGTCAATTAAGTTCTGGAAGAACTGTGTTAAAATTTGCAGACTTTGCCTGTGCTCGCTGGTTTAAATGGACTGCAAGAAGGTATTAAGCAGAAGTTAACTTACTCTTTGCTAGTTGGTCAAGGCTTCTGGTCTATACAACTGTTCTCTAGGTTTGATTTTATATAGTGACAATTTTTCTGTTATATAAGCAACAGTATTAAAGTCCATATAATTATGAGTCACTTTTAAAACTTCTAAATTATTAATATGACAACAGTTTTCAAGAAACTTTTTTCATTTTCTGTGGCCGACTTTTGCTAACACGGGATACGATATTCCCTTCCATTTTGCCGGTTTCCGCTAAAGTAGCTATTTTCCGCAATATTGTTGCACTTTCAATGTATTAACATAATAAAAACGAACACGAGATGAACGCTTCGGGCATATCTGCCCGTGACAATTTGGGTATACCTCTGCATCGTAACGAGCCTTTAACCTCTGTTGCCCTTGAGCCAGGCCTGATTTGAAAAACTCTTTCAATTTGTCTAGTGCTGTGTTTATTGGTGTCAAACACTTTTTTTTAGATCTAGGAACACTGCTCTTTAGAAGTGCTTCACTTTTAGTTTGCTTAAGCTGCCCAAAACTAAATTGATTTTCCATGACTTTTTCAAATTTTTGGGAAAAGTACCATTATTGTCACATGTTTCTCGAGCTTTTACTCAATACTGTTAATAGACTCATAGGTATTCATTTTTCCAATTCATCAAACTCCAAGTCTACCGAGTTGACGAGAGAAAAGCTCCCTTTAAACTCTTCGGGAAAACGCAGATCTCAAATTACTTGATATCTAGTATCAAAAGTGTTGAAACCATGACATATTTCGTTGTCTAATGCACAAAATTAATAAGAAATTTTTTGTCAAAGTGTCATTTGTTAGTGAAGTTTCTTCTCCTTTATTTGGATGAGAAACATGCTATTCAAATTGTGTTTAACATTACTCTCTATCAAAAATTTTTTAGTTTTTAAGCTAGAATTTCCCTTCTCCAATCGTAGTATAAATCCATTCAAAATGTCTATTTTTTAAAGATAACCTCCTTTTTACAAACAATTTTTTAGGTCAACCGAACAGCTGTTTTTTGCATTAAAAATAAGTTTGAGCCAAAAAACTGCCCTGAAAATGCAGCTCACGAATAAAAAGTTCTGATTGCTTATAGCGAACATAATCACGCGAAATTGTCCTAATTAAAGGTGAGGATCAAGCAGAAAAGAAGTCTTTCTATTCTGATCTCCGAATTTGTTGAAACTTTAGGCAGAAACAAGTAATTATCATTTGCATCATTGACCTGAACATACCTTCCCAAAGAGTTTTGTTCAAAAAACAGGAGGTTCCACCAATACCCCTCCTTGAGTCTCACAAACAGAATGACTCAAAACATAGACTCATAACTAGAATTAGTTGTGCTATTTTTTCTCGGCTTTTAACAAACAAATCTGAAAATATACACATGTTGTTGGAATCTTTCCTTTGTTATTTCTATTTTCCTTGTAAAAAGCTGTTTTTCATTTTTGTTTGTAGTATCATTGCTTTTTTTTGAACCCTGAAAAATTGATGCACCAGTTTTTCTTAATTGCCAAGTGTAAAGTTCATGAAAATTTGTGGGCAAAATCATTAGCTTGAAAGTAGCCCCCGACTAAAATGTCTTTTTTAAATTGGAAATGCAGATATTCAAATATTCGGTGGTTAAAATTTCTCAATTTCGCGAAATTTTAAATAATTGATCGAAATACTAGTTTTTTAAACAAATTTAGACTTCGTCATTATCCTGTTCTGCCACGTGTCACGTCGGGATAGCTTTCTCTACCAAAAAATGAATTGTGGTGTCTTCTGAAAGAGGAAGCTTGTTCTGAATATTGAAAGAAAAAAATAATCCATCCCAGCGTGAACCTGAAAAAGACTGATTCAAGGTGCTTTTGGCTTTAATTTCTATCAGTAAGCCGTCCACATAGAAAATTGTTTCAAAATTTTAGAATAAAAGGATTGACAAATGTCATTTATTTTTTTTTCATTATTTTCC
This sequence comes from Convolutriloba macropyga, assembly GCF_964194025.1. Lineage (NCBI taxonomy): Eukaryota > Metazoa > Xenacoelomorpha > Acoela > Convolutidae > Convolutriloba > Convolutriloba macropyga. Next base: position 384,543 of record NC_134480.1, read on the forward strand.
TATTTTTTGTTTAAGAAAGAATTGTGCCGCCTCATTTTCACCTTTGTTTGTTTTTCAGCAACCTGACATGACGTCTCGAGGTTCTTCTTTTCTCATCTAGTGGCTTGAATCTAGAGGTTTTAATCTAGAGGTAAGAATTCGGTGGTGTGTTCTGTTTAAAATTTCTTCAATTTGAAAGCAAACATACCGAATCTACAAAACCGAAAACACCAAGTATTTCTTAAGTTTAAATCCGAACATACCGAATCTAAGAAACTGAACATACCAAATTTCTCTGGCATTCTAAACCAAACACACATACGATTTGTTTACGTTTAAAAACGATGATTTCTGGACTAGGGTCGATGTTAATTTTCTGACAATAAAATAATGTACTATAAAAACTTTCCGACCTTCAATTTGAAATTACTCTTCAGTTATTGGACATTTATCAAGCCAAAGTGTTTACGAAAATAGTAATGTGAATTATTGGTTCGAAATCTTGCTTTTCAGTAGAAAATCTAAGAACGGAAATAAGGCCGTTAGCATGAAATAGCTTTCGCGTCAACTGAGTTCTGGAAGAACTGCTTTATATTTGCAGACTCTGCCTGTGCTCGCTGGTTTAAATGGACTGCAAGAAGGTATTAAGCAGAAGTTAACTTACTCTTTGTTAGTTGGTTAAGGCTGTCAAGTCTATACAACTGTTCTCTAGATTTGGCTTTATATAGTGACAACTTTTCTGTTATATAAGCAACAGTATTAAAGTACATACAATTAAGAGTCACTTTTAAAACTTCTAAATTATTAATATGACAACAGTTTTCAAGCAACTTTTTTCATTTTCTGTGGCCATCTAGTTCATGTTTCGAAGCGGTTAAGAAAGCAGCCATCATGATCAATGCAAAAATACTGAAGCGCTGAGTAATTTTGAAAAGCAATTGACAGCAGGCAAATGTGAATATACGAAATAAATTGGTTATTACTAATTTGGTTTCTGCGTAATCACAGCAGAAGAGCATTCGATAAACAGCGGCAGCTTTTCGCTTGTCATTTCTTACGTTCTGAAACTTTCACGTGTTGCCATCAAAATTCCGTCAAGATTGGTCAGGCCATGATCAAATTTATACAGACTATGACTAACGGAGAGGTCATTCTCAATTCGCGTGAATGCAATTATTGAGCCATGAATAAATATGGCGTAAATCACACACCATACCCCCCGGGTCGAGATGTCAGCACCGTTTCAGCGCATTTTTTGTAAGAAGTGCGCTGAATGCGCTGAAATTATGTAAGACAAGCTCTGAAATGTGCCGAAATACACTAAAGCTTTGTAAGAATTGCGCTGAATTTTCATCGCAATTGTTACAAAGTTTCAGCTCATTTCAGCACATTTCAGCGCATCATTATGTAAGGTTTTTGCGCTGAACATTTCGAAAAATAAGCGCTTTTCAGCGCATTTCTCACATAATTTTCGAAAAATTTCTCGACCCGGGCCTCTGGGCTATTACGTCATAAAGCAATGATTAAAAGTATATGCTCACGCTACATTTGCATGTCATTTTGTGATGGAATTAGTCAGAGGTATTTTTGCAGAACTTGCTCAATTGCAGAGACTTCTTCACTGATGATTTTGAAGGTGTATTACGTTTTATCGTGAATAAAGGAATCAGGCATCCAAACAATCAGATAATCTCAGTCTGTATCAATATTAGGCGAGACAGAATCCACTTTCTGCTCAGCTTAGACTCCCGTTGTTTTTTTGGCTGGTTGTTCTGGTCGCATTAATCCAGACACATCGCAGGTGTCGGACTTTGGTGCTTGATTGTGCCTGAAAACAGGGAAAAACTCTAGAATTATAGAAAAATGCAAAATTTCACTGATGCCTTACGATCAAAAATCTTGCGATCAGCAGTGCACGCCGTCTTATATTGAAAATTGTCATTTAATCGAAAAAAAATCACTTAACCCTAAAGAATATTTCCATTAAAAAATATTGTTCAATTTACCACTTCCCTTAAACCAAAACTAAGCTTCAATAAATTGTTATAAAAAATCAAGAGTAAAAAAGTAGTCGAACATAAAGACTTAAAACTTAGTCAGCTGAACTCACTCAAGTAGTGTGCTGTAATTAATGTCCAGATAACAAGTGAAAATCGCGTATGAGATGGAATTGTGTTTCTACTGTGTATTTAATGTCAAAGCCTCCTCCAATTAGTTGCCTCCTCAGTTTCCCTCCCTACTTAGTTTCACTCTCGCTCCAAATCTCAACTTCTGACTTTTTTCCAAGAGTAAACAAGTCCCCAATTTGTACTCTTTGGTTCTTTAAATACGTTAGAACATGAATTCTCATTTGGGCTCAAGCGAACTCGTGTGAGTGTACTAAGTCATTCGAAATTTTAAAGTTTATGTTAAATTATATATATATATATATATATATATATATATATATATATATATATATATCGTATATACAATTTGTATATACAAATTGTATATACAATTTGTATATACAAATGCATATTATGTAAAACTAACTCAACTGAAAAGTGTCCTCTAAGAGATAATTATAGATCCAAACAGATTTCGCAATCTTAAAAGTTAAAAAAACTGTTTCTGCATTTGTGGCCTGATAAGTTTAAACGGAAGAATTGAGATAAAGCTGTGCAATTGATCAAAATCTTGTCTCTGGTTTTACAGTATATATAGGAAACAAATCGGAATTACTTCTGAAGCAATAATTTTTCTGCATCCTTAGAGAAAGTTTCCCTGAATGTTCCAGTTAATAAAGCAGATTCACGTAACCTTGTTTGAAATACAGATTTTGAAATATCGAACTGTGTGAATACACGTGCGTGTCTAGAGAAAAGAAAGCTGTGCTAAACTTTAATTTTCTCAGCCAAAAATTACTGGAAGCATTTGAATAAGAATTGAAAAAAATATAATAGAGGATGATGAGCCAGACAGCGAGCAGCTCACAATAAATTCAAGGGCTGGTGGAAAAAGTAATTTATCGCAAGTGAAAGCGTTTCTTCAGGATACATAATGTAGTTTTTCGTGCCGATGACCTTTTCCAATTGAGCCCATTTGAAGTTGCTCGCACCACCGTCAATTCGATTTTAGGTTGATGCCCCCACTCATTGGGTGACAGAACATCAGAGCGCTAATAATTGGCGTTATTATTTGTTGTCCCAGCTGATTGGGGTCCAATGTGGTTCCATTCAAAATGGAATCCGAAATCAGTGAAGAAGTTTTCTTGGACATTTGAAACTGCTCAATCGCTTTTACCACTGGGTCTGGAATACCTAATCCTCCTTTCTTAGCAGACAATCTGAAAAGGCTACGTTGGGGTTACTCACTTTATAAATGTTAGTTATGGTTGATATGAACTGGTTTTTTATTGAATCTTCTAGTGGTTTCAAAAATTCATTGCAACCTGGGACAACACTCATCAGAAAATTCCATTCGGCCTAGACTGATTTAGTGAGCACGAGAAACTCTCTTGAGGGCCGAAATTGGCTGCAGTGCTCAAAATTTGAATGTTAGCCTGCCAATTTTTGATTTTTTTTGTGAACAAAATCTTTCAAGGTAGTTTCATCGCCAATTAAGCCTCCAAGATAACGTTTTGCAGTTACAATTTTCAAACCGGTTTGCTCAAAGCAACGCTTGGCTTCATCAACATGGTCAATAAGGATGAACAGTAAGGAAGCTCTTTTTTGGCTCAGGGTAGTATCCATACTTCGGCCCCTCATCAACTATTAGTTGCACCCACTGTTTTAATTCATCGAACTTTGCACAAAAATGTTGTTTATGTTTCGTCGGGTTGTGCAATTTTTTGGTTAAAGGAAATACACCATAAAATAGCATTGAAAGAGGGTCACCTTGAGTTGTCCCTTCTTCGCTGCTAATAAAGTATTCAGTTCTGCTCAGAATAATTTCAGAGTTTTCCTGGTAACTATTGTACAGAAAAGTGGAAGCTCTGGACCAAAGTGTTCTAGCGTTTAGAAGTGCGGAACTTCTGTTTATAGAATTGAATGCATTTTTTACGTCAAGCAGCAACAGACCAAAACCATTGGAGGAATTTTTCTCAAACAACTCTCGATTTCCGATTTCCATGAATCGATCCATCTTTTCCACATGACACTCCACCCGCAAGTTGTTCGGATCCAAACGCATACGCCAAGTCATCAATAGTTAAGTCAGCTACTGCTTTACCGAATAATCTTTGCAAAGTTTTACGAATGCCGATTGGTCTGACTCCTGGCTGTTTATCTAATGCAAGGAGTCGACATGAGAACAATGCTTTGATTTTACGCCACGAAATGATTTTGTTTGCGATCAATTTACCTAGCTGAGAAACTAAGTCTCTCAGTATAAAGCGTTTGAGGCCAAAACTAATTAACGCCTCAAGCCAGTGGTTGGCGTCTGATCCAGAGGGTCCTGAAATTCCGAAAAGTTTTCAGGCTTATTTTTCAACTGTACTACTTGTTATATTCAGTTTTTCTAGAGGAGGAAGTGCTGATATGTTGAATGTTTTCTCAAATAATGGTGAGGCTTTCGGCTGCTTTTCTTGCAGGATACTGGCTACCGTTCTTCCGTCTATTCAACCAGAAGGCTCAAGAACCTTCGTTTCGTTTTTATCTGCAAGGAACCTTGTTGCTTTTTTGATGTTCCCTTCTTGAACCATTTTTGCGAACTCTCGGAGTTTCTCCTCGGGGTCGCTATTTTGAGATCTCACAGCTTTGCTTGAGAATTAAGTGCATTTCTTATAAGACTGAACAAGAGATTGAAAATTTTCAACCGATCACTCCTTCATCTTTTTTTCAATTGTTATTTTTACATCTTTGGAGTGTCTCATTTTGTTGTCCCTGTGGATTTTGAGAGCCGAAGAAAACAGAAGCCGCTCTGATGGAGTATTTGATTGCAGGAACATTTAAAGTTCGCACTTTAGCATCTCGACATACTGTTTACCAATTTTTCCCGTCGGCAATCTGTAAAATTTGCATCTGCGTGTGCAAACAGCATTCCATCTATCTTCCCAAGGCACTTCGCTCTCAAGAGGCACGCTGTAATTTGTGTTTTTGAGTGGGAAAATATCTTTTCATCAAATAATCTTTCTCGGCACCTGACAAAATATTATCTGCATGATTATTGTCACCTAAATCTTGTATTAATCTCGCTAAATCTTGTATTAAACCACTTGAAGAAGACTCAAATCTAAATTTCGCGGGATTTTCAAACGCGTTTTGTATCAAGTCGTCTACGTCATCGGTCATAACTGTATGCTGCTTGAGTTTTTCTAACAATTGCAGATAAGTCCAAACTGAATGAGATTCAAAAGTGGTGTCATATTTTCTATTCCAATTCACACAATGGACTCTCGGTCGATTGTTTTCGTGGTCAATAATTTTTGATTTGTATACTTTTTCTATCGTGACCAGGAATCCAGATTTCAGTGTTCTTATGGACGAAATACTCATCTTGTACTTCTTGGTTTTCGATATCACTGAACTCTGCGGATTCAAAACCTGTCTGGATATCTTTTGTTGTATCAAGCTAATTAGCTTGCAAGGAACCTCGTTGCTTTTTTGATGTTACCTTCTTGAACCACTTTTGCAAACTCTCGGAGTTTCTCCTCGGCGTCGCTATTTTGAGTTCTCACAGCTTTGCTTGAGAATTAAGTGCATTTCTTATAAGACCCGAACAAGAGATTGAAAATTTTCAACCGGCCACTCCTTCATCTTTTTTTCAATTGTTATTATTACATCTTTGGAGTGTCTCACTTTGTTGTCCCTGTGGATTTTGAGAGCCGAAGGAAACAGAAGCCGCTCTGATGGAGTATCTGATTGCAGGAACATTTAAAGTTCGCACTTTAGCATCTCGACATACTGTTTACCAATTTTTCCCGTCGGCAATCTATAAAATTTGCATCTGCGTGTGCAAACAGCATTCCATCTATCTTCCCAAGGCACTTCGCTCTCAAGAGGCACGCTGTAATTTGTCTTTTTGTGTGGAAAAATATCTTTTTATCAAATAATCTTTCTCGGCACCTGACAAAATATTATCTGCATGATTATTGTCACCTAAATCTTGTATTAATCTCGCTAAATCTTGTATTAAACCACCTGAAGAAGACTCAAATCTAAATTTCGCGGGATTTTCAAAAGCGTTTTGTATCAAGTCGTCTACGTCATCGGTCATAACTGTATGCTGCTTGAGTTTTTCTACCAATTGCAGATAAGTCCAAACTGAATGAGATTCAAATGTGGTGTCATATTTTCTATTCCAATTCACACAATGGACTCTCGGTCGATTGTTTTCGTGGTCAATAAATTTTGATTTGTATACTTTTTCTATCGTGACCAGGAATCCAGATTTCAGTGTTCTTATGGACGAAATACTCATCTTGTACTTCTTGGTTTTCGATATCACTGAACTCTGCGGATTCAAAACCTGTCTGGATATCTTTTGTTGTATCAAGCTAATTAGCTTGCAAGGAACCTCGTTGCTTTTTTGATGTTACCTTCTTGAACCACTTTTGCAAACTCTCGGAGTTTCTCCTCGGGGTCGCTATTTTGAGTTCTCACAGCTTTGCTTGAGAATTAAGTGCATTTCTTATAAGACCCGAACAAGAAATTGAAAATTTTCAACGTCCACTCCTTCATCTTTTTTTCAATTGTTATTATTACATCTTTGGAGTGTCTCACTTTGTTGTCTCTGTGGATTATGAGAGCCGAAAAAACCAGAAACCGCTTTGATGTAGTATTTGATTACAGGAACATTTCAAGTTCGCACTTTAGCATCTCGACATACTGTTTAAAAGTTTTTCCCGTCGGCAATCTGTAAAATTTGCATCTGCGTGTGCAAACAGCATTCCACCTATCTTCCCAAGGCACTTCACTCTCATGAGGCGCTCTGTAATTTGTGTTTCTGAGTGGAAAAATATCTTTTCATCAAAGATTCTTTCTCTGCATCTGACAAAATATTATCTGCATGATTATTGTCACCTAGATTAAGACTAGCTAAATCTTGTATTAAACCACTAGAAGAAGACTCAAATCTAAATTGCACAGGATTTTCAAAAGCATTTTGTATCAAGTCGTTTACCTCATAGGTCATAACGGTATGCTGCATGAGTTTTTCTACCAATTGCAGATAAATCCAAACTGAATGAGATTCAAAAGTGGTGTCATATTTTCTATTCCAATTCACATAATGGACTCTCGGTCGATTGTTTTTGTGGTCAATAATTTTTGCTTTGTATATTTTTTCTATCGTGACCAGGAGTCCAGATTTCAGTGTTCTTATGGGCGAAATACTCATCCTGTATTTCTTGGTTTTCGCTATCACTGAACTCGGCGGATTCAAAACCTGTCTGGATATCTTCTGTTGTATCAAGCTGATTAGCTTGCTCAGAACTAAGTGTGTTGTGCATGGTCTTTCGTGAAACCAAAATCTCTGCAGTTTAAACTGCAAGAGCCGCAAGCAAAACTCACTTTTGTGGTATCTTTTTGTTTTCTCTTCTCCGACTTGTGAATGAAGAACGCGATTTGGAGAAAAATTAGACAATTGTTTTCACAGGCAAACCGCCCCAGAAAATTTGGGTGGAGAGCCACCACAGGAAGCCTACTTGGGGGTTGGGGATGGGACAAAAGTCGTGACTCCAGACGAATGAAGTCTATGGCAACCGCCGCAACCAATACGTAAAAATATTAGAAAAGGAACAATCTCACCGGAGAACTGATATCAGGATCTTCGTTTAGCCCCAAATAGATTCCACGTGCACTCCACAAACAATTAATCAGGACGCAAAAACAGGGGGCAAAAAGTACTTATATCGAGCTCAATATTAGAGAATTTTCTCCTTTTATTGTATTATAATGTGTACAAGGTCGAAGTTCTATAATAAGCGTGAAGTTATTTGATTGCTAGGTTGATTTGGGCACCAAAATCAAATCTGAAACTTCTGCACTTTTCTTTTGGAATAACCTTTTTTTAAAAGTTTTCAGGAATTCAGGTATGTTTAATGTTTTCAGTACTTAATTGCAAGATTTTTAATCCTCTTGTTCACCTATTTCTGAGAAGAAATGGAGGCAGATTTTAAATAAGATGAGGAGCCCTCATGTTTTTTTTGACATAATTAGTGTAACACTATTGTTTCTTTAATTACAGCAAAGTTGTTAGAGTAGCTTTAGTGGAGTGGTTTTGTGACACAATTAAATGTGGTCAATACTCAATCCTCGTTTGTTTCATTTCACACCTGGGGAAAAGCTTTACTAGGAAGACCCGTCGAGATGTGTGATTATGATTGAATTCATAATTTATTCTACAAAATTTGATATGGGTTTCGATTCATTTAAACGTGCTACTGTTTACAATATTGTGCTTTATATACCTCAGAACCTAGATAAGATTAAGTCCTATGCTGAGTTGGGTTTTTGAATATGGTCTCAATAAATATTCTTCACAACATTGGTGAGTACTCTACAGGAACATAAAAACCCCTAATGGTAGTCTAATGACTTTGCTGCCCTCTGAGAGGAGTTTTCTATGAGGAGAACAAAACATCTCAAAAAAGTGAAAAATCAAAACTTTGTTTCTTTAGTTTGTGGTAAAATTCTTGACTAAGTAGACTTTTCAAGATTATGACGAGTTCGACAGTCAACATGTACTGTTTAATTGAACTTCTGACCCCAAGTTCATTCTGTCAAAAATGGTAAACAAATTTTCTAGTGAATTGGTTTCGTTGACGTCAATGTTCATAGTGTATTTGGCTACACTGTAGCCAGTTGCAAAAATTGACTCTGTACTTCGTACAAAGCAAAGTTTCTGTTGCTTTGGAACTTTTGAAGTGTTCGTCAGAAAAAAAGATCGAGAATCTCAAAATCAATTCATAATTACAACAGGTCTAGTTTAGGCTAAACGGTACAATCACAAATTGATTTACAAAAACAAGACACATTAATATTTTAAATACTTATCTCAATTTCTGGATTAATACACACTGCAGTCTGTCACACACATGTATGTCGATTTAATATGACCAAAGCTAAAAATTTCAACTGATTCTTGGTAGTTCTTCAAACTCTACTTATATTGCAAGTCAAGTTATTTTTACATGCCAAATTCGCATCCCTGATCGGCTGTATATGAGAATGTGAACAGAATGTGAACCACAGTCCCAGTGTACTTCTGGCGTCGTACGAAATCTCAAATGCTCAGAAATAACCACAACCTTCGAAAGAATTGTACCTGGATACAATTTCATACAGAAAGATAAAAAGCAGGAATCAAGCAGTTCAACCTTGGGAATCGAGGCTTTTATTCCTTGTGGAATGACTATCTAATTCATAATTCCGTGACTAAGGCTCATAAAGGCAGATTTTTCTCTTTTTATCAGGCTATCATACCATGTAGTGCAAACAAGCTCGCAAGTTTCTTCCCTCAAATAAATCGAAAACAAAAGTTTTTGTTACGGAGCAAAGAAAAAGTTCCCATCGATCAGGCTTCAAATTTTTATAGTGATAGAAAGAAGAGTATTTGCAACATATCGCCGTTTGAATCAACGCCATTTTGTATCTACTGGAGTTTAACTCCGAAAATTGGCTGGTACTGTGAGCGGAAAGAAAGCGCATGCTCAGAAGGTTTTTTTTACTGGTATTGCCAGAACAGCATTAAGAGAAACAAACGCCTTGGAAAAATAGAAACAGAAATAAAAGCTGGAAACTATTTTGAATGAGAAATTGCAGATAAAAAAGAGCTGTTTGCGTGACTCTTCAATTTTTTTGACCTAAAGAAGAAATCGGGTTAAGCTATTGCAATGTTTTGAGAAAGTCGATCGGACGCTTTTTGAAGTCAATGAGAAAGAGTTGTCTAAAGGAATCTTTTCAGCAAGGAGAAATGGATCCTGTTTCTACTTCATGCAATATTTTGAGAACGAGTAAGATTTTGAGAAGATAGATAGATAGATAGAAAGAGAGAGAGAGAGAGAGAGAGAGAGAGAGAGAGAGAGAAAGAGAGAAAGAGGAAATGAGAGAGAGAGAGAGAGAGAGAGAGAGAGAGAGAGAGAGAGAGAGAGAGAGAGAGAGATAACCCTAGTCGAGACCAGATGTTTATCTTGCAGGAATCTGTCAAATTCTGGCAGATAGGTGGTTATCTTCCAAAATCAGACAGAAAATTGATTATCTTGTAAAATATTGTCAGAAACTGGATTATCTGGCAAGTTCTGCCAAAAAAATGATCATCTGGCCATTTCTGCCAAAATCGCTGTCTCGCAAATTTCGGACAGAAAATGGTCATCTTGCAAGATTCAGATTATAATAAAAAAATTTTGTTCCTACTGAGCCTTTATTTCCTTTGTTTGAAAGTATTTGAACCGCTCATTTCAGTTTCTATGAAATTTATATTTAGTACAAATGCTTTATTGATTGAATAAAAGAGCAAACAAACACTTGAAAATTACTAAACATTGCCTGACAAAATGTTTACATAATGCGTCTAGAGTACGTTTTTAGTTGTTTTTTTACCGACTCCAGATAACAGTTTTTCTGGCTCTTAAAAAGCAAGTAGTTATTTATTCGAACTTTTTCTTATTGCATCATCATTACAAATAACGTTATAATGAATGCAGTACACTTATAAAATGCGACGAACTGATTATATAACAAAAGAACAGCAGAAGAAAATGCGTTGAAATTTTAGCCAGACAAAATTTAATTTTTTTACGAATCTGTTAGGAAAGTAGATAGTCTGTGGGAATCTGGCTGAAAAACGATCACTTTATCTGGCTGCAATCTGGCGGAACTATGGTTATCGTGTAGGAATCTGGTAGAAAAACGGTTATCTTGTAGGAATCTGGCAGAAAAGTAGCAATCTTGTAAGAATCTGGCAGGATAAATGGTTATCTTGTATGAGTCTGACAGAAAAATGGTTTTATTCTAGGAATCTGGCAAAAATTTTTGACAGAAGATGCATCGTCTTCAAAGAATCTGCCAGAATCTGCCAAATTCGTGCAAGATAACTATCTACTCTCAACTATGGTCTCTAAGTGACATCAAAGTTGTTAAATTATGGTTTCCTCTTTAATTATTATGTAAAAAATGCAAGAAATCGAAATAAATAAACTATTGGGCTTTAAATTCAACAAATATTAGAAAGAAAAGTTTTATTAAAAAAAAACGGGAAAATTGAAAAATAAATAGAATACTTTGCCGATAATTTTGTTGAGGACAATTTTCTCTTTTTCCAAGCAATGATTTGAACAATTGAGCCAACTTTCACCTTTTGAACTTTTTGTTCAACCTTCAGACACTAAATGAAATCATAAACAACATCTCGATAACAAGCGATATTTATAAAGTTCCAGAATATTTTTTCCGATTTGTTTCAAAACACTTCGTTAACATTAATTCGCCAGCAGAAAGTTTTAATTACTCTTAAAAAAATCGGGACAAAAAATAATTAAAAGCGCTATACTATTGAACGATTTTCACGTATCATTTGATGTTTGCCCCATTAATATCCTTAAAAACTATTATTTCTACATTAAAGTTTTGAATTTGCAGTTAATCTTAAATATGTAGGTCTGTAAGCGATGTAAATCTGTGTTCAACTTTTCAAAGTCAAAGTTCAAGAAACATAATAACTAAAGTTCAGAGGTTGCAAACCATTTTTTTCTAATTGGGTTTGTTAAATCACTCCAAGTCGAATTAGATGAGAAAATAAGAAGAAATTTTTTGAATTCATCTACTCACAGCTTTCAAATTGTAATTAACGGTCACAATTTGGCGAGTGATGATCAATCAGCGACAAAAAATACTTTTTACTCTGTGACTAATGCATCGAAATTTGTCAGCAATATTTGTCAACTGAGAAATAATAGCAAAATGGCGCAAAGAGAAACGATGAAATTTAAACAATTGGCAAACAAATAAACTATTGATCTCACCTACAGTTTCCCCACATCATTCTTTCTCGTGAAGATTACTATACTTCGCGCTATCAAAGTAGTTGCCTGTCCTCTAGAAAAATTAGCACGTATTAATGAGTTTCCAAATCCTATCATAACATCTTAGCAGAACAACCATAGAGATCAAGTTGTACAAATATCACATTTTTTTTATCTGATTTAATTTTCTCGTATATGATCTTTTATGCTGTTGCTACTAAATTATCAGCAAATAGACAGAAAATTTTTAGGAATAGACTTGTCGATCAGAGATTTTTGATACCGAAAAATTAACGAGCTGATTGAGTCGAAAGTGCCAAAAAATTTCCAAACAAAGTAAAATTCGATTTTCATGAGTTTTTAATATTTGAGTTTCCGGAAATAATTCCTTCTGGTAAAGATTTTTAGCATAGATGAATTGCAAGCTAACTAAAAACTGGTACAAAATACAAAACAAAAAAATTTAAAACAAATTTGAAAAATAAGCATAGATTAGTAACATTTTTTTTATAAATTTCTTGAAACTAAGGTCAACAGAAACATTTATGTGATGCTAACATATACGCGTCAGCACACTATTAATTTTTACAACAATTTCGTCGGCTCCCTAACTTTGAAGACTTTAAAAGTGACAAAAAATGTTTGAAAAAAATGAAAAATAGAGCAATTTTTAGAAAAATTAGGGGAAGCATTCAATTTCATCTATAATATACCTAAAAGACGTAAAAAACTCAAGAATGATAGAGAACTTCAAAAAATTGACAAAATAGCGCTCAAAGTTTCGAAAATGATTTTTCACATTGACTATATGCAATTATATCAGATTCAGTTCTTGATATCTACAACTTCTTTTAACTCGAATTCAAACATCGCATTTACATCTTGATCTCTATTTGAAAACTTGAAGTAATGGCAAAAGTACACGTACACACACACATACACACATATACACACACACACACAGAGAGAGAGAGAGAGAGAGAGAGAGAGAGAGAGAGAGAGAGTGTGCGTGTGTGTGTGTGTGAGAGAGAGAGAGAGAGACTTACTCAACTTACTCAACAAAGACAAGACACAAAAAACTTCATTTTCTTTGAATTTTGAAATTCAACATAACCGCAGTATTGCTACAATCAACTTACAGATTCACAGCTGATGTTTGCCTCATGAAAATATACCCAGACTCTACATTTTTTTTATTTTCCACAAAAACAATATCTCTTAAAATTTTGTCTCTTTATACTAAGATTTGATTTTTGGAGAAAATTACAACAAACTTTCTAATTATAAGTTTATTTGTTTATTTTGAGTAATTTTGATCACAAAAGTTGAGAAAGTATTTTATAGATTATCGAATGCCCACATTAGTATCAGTGAAAAAATGCTAAATTTGTCCAAATTTGTCACAGCTGAAAAAGAAAGATATATTAAATCTGTGGTTCAAGGACTTTGAGAGGGTACCTCATTTTTCACTAGGGTGATTTAAATATTTTTTCCGATTTGATTGGGGAAAAAGAGACATCTTTGCATTATTTTTGCGGTCTTTTCTAAAGGAAGTGTCGGAAGTGCAAAACAAATACAATGTCTCCAAATTTTTTTCTTTCCTCATTGAGCAATACCTTGGCCAGTAATAGTTACGTGATTCTGCTTGAAGTGACTGAGAATTTCTGATGTTTATCGCGAACTGAGAAGTCAGAACTTCGAAGTGACTTCTGCAGAGTCACGTAACCATGCTTAAGACACGAAACGCGCAGGATGAAAGTCAACGGAAGTCAAGTTGAGTCAAGTTCTGGCTAAGTAGCAACTTCTGGTATTTTAACGTCTGGCACTGCAGACTTCCCACATTTTAAAAAAGTGCACGTGATTGTTTTGAGCTATCTGCGAACTTGGAACAGCTTTATAAAAAAAATCTCCAGGTCATTTTGCAAACCTAAAGAAGATGCTTTTTAAAGTAGAATGATTTTGACTCTGCTCTTATCAAAACGAACTATTTAAGCTAATGAATCAAAGCATGATGTCAACATTATTTACAGCCCATTTCTTGGGAAATTTCAGCTGTCAAAAATATCAACAGAAAATCTCCCTGAAAAATAGGGATGTTGGTGAGGATTGATCTCTGGGATTGATAGAAAATTATGGGAAAATGCTAGGATGTTTGTCGGTCTTTTTCACACTAATGCAGAGGAAAGTGTGGGAATAATTTCTACAGCATTGAAGAGATAGCACGATTGTTCATGTAACGGCTATCTGTAACGCACAGAGTAATATGATAAGAACTCAATCGCGTGATTGCCTAAAAAGGAAACACTAATATCTAGTACCTGGTACCCTTAACAACCACATTTCGGTAAAAATTGGCGACAGGAACAAAAGCATCAACACACCGTTCGGTACAGTGTCGGGAAAATTGTTGTCAAAGACTTACATCTGGAGTCAGGAAAATTCAAGTTCCATTGAGTTATCGAAAATAATTTCTAGATTGTGCCAAAAATAGCATCCTTAAGTGGGCTTGATATTGTTAAGGTTTTAAAAAAATCGCACCGACGTCTTTAAGTGCTCACAGGATCCCATAGTCATTAATTTCAACAAATAAAGCATTTGCACGAAATTTCTGTCGAATATTAAGAGGATATTAAACACCTCAAATCTCAGTTTTGAAACTCAACTTGTTCAAATCTGTCAGAATCAGACTCGATTTAGAAAATCTCTTGCGTGGTTCTTGATATAAAACCACCGAAATTTTAATTTTTTTCACAATATTTTTCCTATCTGTTTGAAGTTTTCAGTTATTTATATTCTTCGAGAATCAATTCTATAGCACTTGAACGACTCCATTTGTCTGCCCTCTTGTTCACATAGGTAATTTTGTATCCAATTCTAATTATAATTCATAAACAGATTTTAGTATTGCGTAATTCAGAAAATATAAACTGAAGAACTTGCTGGAGAAAAATCAAATTCTAGTGTCCTCGATTCAGAGTTGTGAGGTCATTTGTTTTTCAAATTGGTATTTTTCAGTGATTTCGGTAGTCGTCAAGTAATTTTGTTTGTGTTGTTGAAAATCTTCGACATTTAAGAACTGGTTAACTGATTAACTGATGACAGAAACAAAGGATTTAATGGATAAAGATGGAAACCGAAAAGAGAGGAAGAGAACACAATTCACAGGACACCAGCTGCAAGTATTGGAGAACCTGTTTTCAGTTAATCCATATCCACACTCCTCAGTTTTGGATGACACATCCGCTTCGATTCAGTTGTCTGATCATGTTGTGAGAGTAAGTGAACATTCGTACATATTTCACGTGAATATTTTCATTTTAGTAGTTGAGCACCTGTATTTTTTAAACATTTTTTACTGGAAACACTGACGTTGTAGCGCAATTTTCTCCGCGATATTTGGAGGGAATTGTTTTTTTTGCATGTTGAACATATAGGAGTTGCGCATTCAGCTCAAGCAACATTACAGCTGGTATGGTAAACAATTTATCAGTACAAAGAACGCATTTTAATTGTTTATCACCATCACAACTGTGAACAGGCACACACCTTTGACTCTTGTCTACTCAGCCTCAAGTTCACGAAATTTAAATGCGCTCAATTTAGTCTACGAACAAACGAAACAGAATGCGAGCTCCCATTAGTGGACAACAAAACAATAGATTGTGAAATGCAATTGAAGGACCTGGAATTTGTCTTTCAAGCCATTTGTCCTGGGACTCTCATTTGGATTCCGCTATAAACAAAGCAAATCAAAAATTGGCGCTCCTGAAAAGAAGAATTCCGTGCTGAACTTAACAGAAAAAGAAAAGTAATCTGGTTAAAAGCTACGTATTTTCGGACCTGTTTAAAAGAACAAACGGGGATGCAAGCAAGACACAGCTAAAAAAGGAGAAGGTGCGACGAGCTGGTGCCTAATGGAAGTGTTCCGCAAATCAATTGGGCGGCGAAGAATTTATTGCGTCTTTGCTAACTCTGGATTTGCTGCCAATTTCATTCCAATGAATCAATGCCGATCTCATTTTTTTTAAAAAAAATTTAAGGTCTAATGCCAATAAAAGCTTAAGAGTATTGAGGCTTCAAAAAACATGTCACAAAACAAGACCTATTGAAAAAAAAATTCTCAGTCGAAAAGATAACAGTCATGTGAGATGTCGGATAAGTTTTTTCACCTGTGTAGCCAATTTCAAGAACACGTTATCAAAAAAGTCAAATTTTATTAATAATGATGTTTTTGCTTTGTCAGCCAAAATTTAAGCGGAAATAAAAACTTTTTCAGTAATTGTGTCGGCGTCAAAGTATCGATAAAAACTTTACCCATATGGATGATCAACATTCAAAGATTCAAAAAATAAAACCTAATCAATTAAAATTGAAATCAAATATCTCACATAGGGATTTATCAATCTAGTAGAAACCAGGCTTGGTTAACCTCATTACTATTTTTATTATTGCTGTTCTTTCTTTTCATACTATTGTTTTTATTATTATTATTATTATTATTATTTTTATTATTATTATTATTATTATTATTATTAATATTATTATTATTATTATTATTATTATTATTATTATTATTATTATTATTATTATTATTATTATTATTATTATTATTTTTATTATTACATAGTAATTACAGAAAAGAGGTTGCATTACCCCTGCACAATTGAGAGCACTTGTCAAAAAATACAAATTTTGAAAAAAATGAATAAATATTGAATCCCTTTGAAGATACAGAATCAGCCAAAACGGTTTTTTGGAAGGAAATAGGTATAAAACAGCGCTTATTTTGCGATTGGGAGTCCTGAGAAACTGTTGGTGAGAGGAAAAGATGAATCAGAATCTACATTTTTTGTATGAACAACGCCACATGCTGAATCAACGAGTTAAAACAACAACATAATTAATCAATAATTTCAGCTAACTTTAATCAAGGAACAGTAGTGGACAAGATATCTTGAGTATCAGTTTAAAAAAACCAGCTGCAGTCCTATTCAATTCCTCTCCGTATGTATTTGGAAACTGTTATTTATAATTGACTATTTAGTTTTGTCCGTTGCTTTCTACAAACGCTACTCAACGAAAAGTAAGTATGTAAAAGTAAAGATTGCGTTTTAAGATGCGCGGTTTTTCAGCTGTCGAAAAATGTACCCTGCAGAAACTGGGAAAATTGGAATTGCGGAAGAGTTCCGTGACTGTATCATAAAGAAGCAGTCTCATGAAAGAAAGGCATCCTTGAGTGAGTGTCCAGTGCCATGAAATTGAATGCTAAAAAACGGTCTCGCAGTTAGAAAAAAGTGAATATAAATTCAGTTCTAATTATGAAATCAAATTCTAGTCAAACAATGCTGACTTGGAAAGATGAAGAATTCGAGGTGAATTCGAATATGAAAACAGCACAATTGAAAGGTTGAAAATCACGATATATGCTTTCTGAATACTGACTAAAACAAAGGTTAATTCAATTTTGAAGAAGATTTTGATGAAAAATCCAGCTGATTTTTAAATTAATATGGTTTAAACTTTCAAGAACCGTACAAAAAACTATGAGACTTTTCATCTCAGCTGAATGTAACAAAGTAATAGGAGCTCAAAAATCATAGTAACGGTGTTACTATAAGGTTAAAAAAAGAATGCAGAAAGTGCATATTGAAAGAAATAAAAATTTAATCTAAAAGTGCAAATTCATTTTCTTTACATTTCCTTTTTCCAATTTACATGTCACTAAAGGTCCTCTTCTTATGAATCAATTAATTCAGTTTCATATTAAATTTTTTTTGATTATCATTGTCTTAAACACAGAAGGCATTAGCAATGGCTCATCAATTATGGCTTCGAAATCAAAATTATCATAACTGAATAAGAATTTCTTCAGTTTTTACTTAAATCCCGGCTAATTTTTGTATAATTTTGTGCTAACTTTTGGGCTAATTTGATACCATCCCAATTAAGATGACTTTAGAGATGCGGCGCTTCAATTCCTTCTGGATTTCTTAGAAAAAAGTGTTCCTAGGGGGCCTTTAACATTGAATTGTTTTTCCTCCAAGATCATCGTTAACAATTTTTTGACAACACAGCTCGCTGCACTACTTGACTATTAGAATAGTTTAGCAGTACTTTTCATTTGCAACATTTTTTGAATTGTCTCCCCCTTTTTGAAAATGAAACTGAAAACATCATTTTGTGTAAGAAAGTAAATTAGAGCAATATTAAGAGATATAGTTAAAACCAAATTGCTGGTCAGAATATTCTCCTTCTTGATCTGATTAGAGCCTATTTGGAGCGCAATTGAGTCTTATCAGACGTGGATTCAAGCACACTTGAGCCTGATGAGAAGCAATTTTGAGCGCAATTGAGTCTGATAAGAGGTTATTTTGAGCGCACTTGAGTTGATTCAGAGATAGATTTGTGCGCACCTTTGTATGCTCAGAGGCAATTTCGAATGCACTTCGAATGCACGGTAGTCTGAGTAGAGGTCATTTTTGTTTGACTGCCATATCAGAGTCAGTTTCGTGGTGGAACTCAACCTGGGCTCCTTCTTCAGAAGTTCATCTTCGAACATGATGTAAAGTTTCGAAATCACGGTACCAATTTAAAAATGATCATCTCTCGCTCGCTTCGCTCACTCAAAACGATCATTCCTAAACTGGAACCTTATCCGTCAATTTACTAGTGCTTGCTCGCCATTACGTGACTCACCGCTTATGCTCCGCATTCGCTCTCGCTTACTACTAGCTTCGCTCAAAATCAACCTCATATACATCTTGCTTGCTAAAAGCTACTTATAAAAATATATTTGTGCTTATTAATAGATCAAATGTTCACTCGCTTACTACTAGCTAAGCACACTAAGAACCATAAATGGATGAATAAGTGAACATAGTGAAAAAAATAAAATCATAGGTGTCTATAAGCAAAAGGTTCGAATGCCTATGTATCCTGACTTTGGCAGGCACATAATTTTCGAGTATTGAATTATCAATAAAATTTTGCGTAATACGTGCACAATCTGTCAACTTTAATAAAAGTTATTTTGTATGTATTTAGTAAATATCAAATGTTCCATCACCCTCACGCACAAAATAATTCACTTATATTAATCAAATGTTCGATGACCCACACGCACGCAATTTCATATCTTCTGAAACCATCATTTGCAGAGTGCTTTTAATATTGTTAAATACCTTACCAAGTCCATTTCTTCCAGAATGTAATATTGCAGTATGAAGAATTTCGTAATCTAATTTTCATCTACGGATGCAGGTAAAATTTCAAATACATCATACTTAATTGCTGCTAACACAACTTCTTTAATATTCTTTGAAGTATTACTTGCCCAATGAGGAGCTCCTGAACCTGAACTATTTTGGACAGCTTCTATAACTACTTCTTTACTATTTCTTAATTCGTCCGATGCATTTCTAATTCGGTAGCCGTTGTGTTTAACAACTTCCAAAACTAATTCATTATCAGCTAGTAATTCCTCAGATTATATTTCAGAGACAACTGATTTATTAGCAATAGCACATATAGCTATATCTTTATCATTTCGCATTTCTGGAGCAGCATGTCTTAAAGAGTTAGCATTGATTGAAACAGCTTCCAAAGCAATTCCTTTATCAGCTTTATAATCCTTTGGTAATAGTTCTAGAGCCAGAGAATATTTAATAACAGTTTCTCAGACGATATCTTGATTCATTTATTGAAAACAAATTATTCAAATAACTTTTGGCAAATCATTATTTTTGAATATAACAGGGTTTCATAATTCCATTTTCATCAGCAGGATGTCTTTTTAATTCATTGAGATTATGTTGAAACTTTTTCCTCTGTAGAATTCTTGAGTCACTTTCGTTACAGATTTCTACACAATTTTTAGAATTTCTCTCTCTTGTTGGTATTATGACGCCTGATTCGAATGAGTTTTTCCAACTCAGTGAGAATTTACCCTCAACATCTTTGCCTTCATACATTTCGAAAATTTTCTAAGTGTCTAATAATCTGGTAATATCTCCAAATCCTTTTAAAGTCTTCTTTTCGTTTTTTATTCCGTATTCATTGATAGTCAAACAATACTTGATTTCAGAAGCTAGAAATAGTCCAAAAAATATTTCACCGTTTCCAAAAACGCTTTTGCCCTCCCTAATTTTTCACCGACTAAATTTGCTTTGTCTACTTTGACTCAATATTCCTTTTCGGTATATAGAGAATCGGTATCTCGCTAAAAAATATTGGTGCTTTTGAAACCATCTATAGTACTTATGAATTTGTTCATAATTCGATTACAATTACTTAGTATGAATGATCCTAATTGAGAAGGCGTAGTATTTGTGTTCTCTATTTCCTTATAGATACATTCATCTAAACTCAATATTACAATATAATTTCCATTCGCTATTTTCCAATAATCTTTCACTCAATCATCGAATTCAGGTTTCATCCAGTGTTCAGTTTGACAACAATATTCTTCTTCAATATCTCTCTTGATAGTTTGTCCATATAAGCTGTTCATTATTATCTCGACCATTTCTTGTAAGATATCTTCTCGTTTAGACTTATACTCAGTTCTTAATTGTGTATTAAAGTTTTGAAACGGAGACTCTTTTAAATTCTCTCTGTAAATTGCACCTTCATAAATCTCAACAACTTTACCAACAATTTTTACAATTTCTTCAAAATAAACACTCGTTAGAACATCTGTAGTTTATCCATTTCTCAATCGGTTAACTTCAATCTTATTCACATTTTCTCTTACAGCAATATGCTGAAGAACAATATCTTTTGGATTATGATATTTGATTTTGAGTTTTGCAGATGCAAATTGTTTTGTACCCAAATTCAATTGCTCTACTATTGAATCATTCATATCTTTTGCAAAAGCATATCCAGTTTCAATTTAAGGATAATCACCATCTACCATTGCACGTGGATATAAGCTAGTTGAATTAAATGCCATCAGTAGATCATTGAGATCGAGATTTTTAATTGCTATTGATATTGGTAACTCACTTAACTTTTCATTTACATAACGATCTCTAACTTTCTGATTACGATGTCTACAGTCATCAAAATGTGAATCATTTTCGTTTTCAATTTTAGATTTATATGTTTTGATGTATGAAATATGTTTCTCAAAAATTTCGTATTTATTCCCTGTAATTTCAAATTCTGAACTGATTATGTTGAAAATTTTATTCGAAACAACTGATTCATAACTCTGATCGAATGCACCAATTTTACCACCCGTGATAGATTTCCTCACAAGTATCTCATATACTTATCAGTGTAAGAATATATACCTTCATCATATCCACATCGCTTAGAGTTGAAATATTTCCATCCCAAACACGGTAGTGAAAGACAGTCCTTCATACCAAATCCTGTAATATTTTCCATATTGACCGAATATCGCGCGTATACAAACCCTAGTGATAGGATATTCAATTTCAAATAAGGTTCCCAATATTCAAATTGAGCTTCCCAAGTATCTTCATAAATTTCATTGTGATCATTTTTTTTTGATTTAATAGCGAAGAATGCAATTTATAAGTCTCGCCTAATTTTTTAATTGAAGATTTCATATGATTTGCAGTTCAATTCAATATGGGATATTGTGGTCGACCTTTACTATGTTTCTTAACATTTACCAATCCATTAAAAATTTTAATGCTAATAATTCTCTTTCCAGTTTTGATCATGATAGTAATTCTACACCATTCAGATGAATTATCATGAATAATCCAACTATCAAAACCAGATCCGTTATGGGCAATCATTTTCATTTCATTTTCAACAATAGTTTCTTTTCCGTTCTTATCGATTTTTTTTGGTTCGCCTTTCAAATATTTGCTATTTCGTGAATATATCACATAAAAAATTTTCTCCTGCAAATACTTTAATATAACTCTAGCATCTCACAATTTCTTTTCCGTCAAATCACGATCCCATTTCTCATTCCCTGATAATTTCGAAACCGGATAACACCCGATAGCATAGGGAACAGCTCCATCTATATTAAAAGTTTCAATATCATATACACAAATTTTATTGTATTGACTCTCTACCGTTCTTGATGTGAATTATTCATATTTTGAATATATTTATCTACATTGAGATCACTAACCCAATTATCAATGAATCTGAAATTATCTTCAAATTCTTCAACAATCTTCTTCAATGAGCTCCCCCAAATTACACAAAAGTGATTCTCATGAAGATATAAACAATTTCTGCGCTCTTTTACGCTTTCCGGTTTGATTTGTCATCCATTGAATAAACCAATACCAATTCCTTGTTGACTAACAAATGTTTGAATACGAGCTGAGTTCATAAAGCTTTTTTCTGCGATCCTCATTTCGAAAAAAATCAAAATATTGTTTTTTTATAATCTTATACCAGTTAGATAATTATTACACTTCAAAAAGCAGTTATTACCAGTTGGGATATAGCAGTTTTTACCATGAAATTCAGCAATATCAGATAAATGATTTGTACCTTTTCCAAAATTAGTTCTCTTTACGGGTTTAAATTTGGGAAGATCATATTCGATACTTTGACCATGAAAAATAACATCTTCACCCTCATATTTTTCATCTATTTTTTCGATATATGCTTCAAAATCAATTAACGTACGAATTTTCATATTAGTTTTTCACTTCACACCATTAATACTGAGATCGCCAATCAAATCAAAGCCCTTTGTGTTCTTCATTTTATCCTTGATTTCATATACATTCTTCTTGCTTATTCTATTTGATTTGCCTTCAGCTAATCTGAAGAAGTCACCCAAGTCAATATCTTCATTTGCATTTCGTTTGCGGTTTCGTCGTTCGCTAATTGATCTACGTGAACTTGGCTTTTCGAATTTTGTTCGTTGCCCTTCATTTTTTAGGAAATAAATTATTAAAAAAAATTAACAAAATTTAAAATTATTATCAAGATCGAACTGAAAAAATATATTCTGCTTCTGAGCAAGTATCATATATAACAAATCAAAATAAATAATATGCTTCAAATGGTGATCATTCTTCAGATAAATTACAAATCTCAATCCATTAGTTACAGCTCTATAAATAGCTTTTTTGATATCTACAGCAATTGGTTAAAAATCATCAGGCATATTAGAATATTTCTCAGGTAATTCGTTATTAAATTTCAATTTAGTCCCTTTAATTAGAGTGAGATGATATGCGAACTTGTCATAATTATCCCCACTATATCTGCTTTTTATTTCATCAATGATATAAAATAATCTTTTTTCAGCGTACTTCCTTCTATGAGTATACCTAGTTTGTCTTTTCTTGAGTTTGGGTTTATTGATAAAAATAACTCTCTCACAACTATCACCCTGCAACATATTTTCACCATATTTCAACAATCTAGAACTGCCAAAATAACTACATTCTTTGATTTGTATATTAGGATTATTTTCTGTTGGAGTAATGCTTGATAATTTATGTGTTTTATAATTGTTAATTATAAATCTTTGACTAAACTATAATATTTATTATTAACAAACATTTTCAATTAATAATTTGCAATATACTGTCATCCAATTGTACTGCTGTTTGATGTTTATTCCAATTTATATTGTTTTTAATTTCATGTCTATATTTAAATATTTAGGTTCATTAGTTTCAATCCATATTTGATTTTTATGAATAATATTTTTTTCTGCTAAAGGTGATGGTATTTCTCTGTAATTGTTGTTATTAATTGCAATCATTTAAATTATAACTGTTAGTGTTTTGGATCTTTGAATAAATATACCTGATAACCAAATTAACCTACATAATCAAAATCAAAATTAGGTATTGTTCACAAGTTCAACAAAACTTTCATATTTGTTCGAAGAATAGATTAACGATTGATTGCTATATATGTGAAAGTAGTACCTTTATTATCTTGAAATTCATCACTATTCTCGCTGTTGATATCAAATTTATCACTAGACTTATCACTAGACTCACTGCTAACATCAGAATCATCAATAAAGTCTATATCAGATTGATGTGTACTTACATCACTCGATATTTCATTATCATTATAAATAGTTTTAGATTCACTATCACTGAGTGAGATCTTTTACAATCGAAAACAATTCTGAAGTTTTTCTCATGATAATACTATAATTTAAATCAAAATATTTAATGTTATCATAATATCTATCTACTAATAACCATTTCATAACTCTTATTGCTTCATATCCATATTTCCAAATTCCAATCTCAGCTCCAATATTAAAACCCATATTACGAAATTTTTTAAAAATGGTATTATTAAAGTTTAATTTCGAACCCTTTAAAATCAACAAAGTTGTTGCAATCAATTTTAAATTTGATTCTCTATATATCTGCATAACATTCATGCGTATAACTGATATTTTTAATCCTGCCTATTCGTATCGATTACTAGATTTAGCTTGTTGTTTTCTCTGGACTTTTGTTAATTCACGTTTTTGTTTTGTAGCTATAGTATTCCATATTAACCACCTAAATTCATATGGATACTCTATCGGAAATCTTCTGTTACAACTTCTACAAATTGTAGCATATTTCATATTAGCCTCATCTTCAGCTAAGTCAGTTTTTGCTTTTAAGTTTTTTTTACTCTATTAATTGTAGTGTTCCGTCGTCTAATTCTACTACTGATTGTGTTTTTGATAATTTTTGTGTTGAACATAACGTCATATCATCTTTTCAAATATTTAGGCATTTTGGTTTCGAACATGATGCTACCATCATGATCTATGCATTTTTCGTTCTCAAGTCCTGTGTAAAATTCATTGTTTAGGTATTTCAATTATTAAAGAACAAAAATTTGAAATTAGTTTTCTAGGTTTAGTTTTGTCGTAATTTGATCATTTTCGAATAGGGTTAATTTTGTTCTTTTTCAATATCGATAGATTATATCTTTCACGTAAAAAGTCAGTATGATAACTCGGTATAGTATCAATAATTATTTCTGTTATCATGTATAGCTTATTAATCCAATTTGTAGTATCACCCTTAGAGAAAGTTTTATCAATATCAGGTGTCCTAACTAAGTCTCCTAATTTTTTTTGGTTTTCGTTTTCTCTTTTTATCTTGTTAGTTGTTTAATACTTTCTTTTCTTTAAAGAGTTTAGTAGCGCTTCAATTGGTGTCATCTTCGTTGAACTGTGAACTGTGTTGTTATGTTTTTTATTATTGAATCAAGAATATCAATCCAATTAGCATCTTCATTTTCAAATACCGGCCTCTACAAAAGATTTCGTATAGTTCTGTTAAATTGTTTGGCAAAAATGCGCCTTTCGATATATATCTAGAATACCTTTTTATGTTTTGAGATGTCAAGTAAAATTCGAAGATTTTATTTGCAAATTCTTTTCCTTCATTAGTTTCAATCATTTCTGGTTTTCTCTTTGATTCAGTCAGGATTTCAGCAAATGCGTCTTTGTTTGTAGATGCATATTGATTTTTCAATGGAATAGACCATCCATTCTTTGAAAAATTGTCAATAACAACCAAAATGTAACGATGTCCTCTTTTGTTTCTCACGCTAAAATAAACAAGATCAAGAGGATCAGCTGACCAGGTATCGTCTATGCTTTTGATAATAGTTTTTTTATTTGGATAAACTTTTTTAGGTGGTCTATCATAAATTTTATTAATAAAAATCTTGGTTAAATCTTTCTTTTTCAATTAAATCAGCGATAAAGATATAGTAGCCCACCAGTTGTTAGATCTCCAATTTTGACTCCTTTTCCAGTTATACAAATGTTACCAGCTTGCATTCCAGCACTCATGATGGCTTTGGAGTTCTTACTAGCTGCAGCAGCTCTCAATTGAGTAGCTACCTCTAAAGCTCTATCTGGATTAGCAATTAAGTTTTTCAAACTGGTTTTAACACATTATTATGAACTTCCTGGAAGAATTTTTTGATTCGTTCTCCTTCCATTTCTAATTGTTGAGGAGTATACGGTAAGCTTTTGGTTTTTTTTGCATCCACAATGTCCTTTTAGGTATAACCTACCAGTTCCACTCATATGACCATAAGGAATTTTAGTAATGCCGATTTTTCCACATGCAAATTTAGAACTTTTAAGAAAAATAGTCCCTCTCGTCATTTATTTGGTTAAAATCTTTGACTCATTTTTTGTTGCAGTTTGCACATTTTCCTTTGATGATTATTATTACTCTTTTGGTTTTTGGATTGACTTTTTCAATTTGATTTTCCTTAATTGTGTGTGAAAAATGTCTCCCCCTTAGGCAAAAAGATTCATTCATTAAATAGCCGTGAATAATAGTTAATTTTTTTAAAATCATAAACTCTGTTTGCTTGGACAACTAAATCATGCTCGTGGTATTTGTTACTTTTAGCTCTGTTATCTTTTGCTAGCAATGGTTGAATATTATAGTAATGCGATGCTTGTTTTAGTCGTTCAATATCTTTCAAATCGAATGAAGATAGCTGTCGAACGTGGTCTAGTTCTATATTTTCCCAGCACATATTCGGAGCCATTAGGAACTCAATGTAATTTTTTAATTCTGATTAAGTCATCCCCAATAAATCTTCTGTTCCATCGTTTTTAGGTGTTAGTTGTCGCAACAGAGCTTTGCGTAATCTGTTTCTCAGTTTGGTTGTGAGTTTGAAATTAATATCATTCTCCTATCTGTCTTTTTTATATATTCTTTTATTATCAAGGTATCAATCTCTTTTTAATCTTTCCCCACATTTTTCTTCTTTCGTTATCATTTAATTGCAATCTTTTAAATTAGAATATTTAGTGGTTTTGAATCTTTGAATAAAAATACTTGAGAACCATAATTATCTACATAATCAAAATCAAATATAGTATTGTTCACAAGTTCATCAAAATT
This sequence comes from Convolutriloba macropyga, assembly GCF_964194025.1. Taxonomy (NCBI): domain Eukaryota; kingdom Metazoa; phylum Xenacoelomorpha; order Acoela; family Convolutidae; genus Convolutriloba; species Convolutriloba macropyga. The sequence continues at coordinate 411,324 of NC_134480.1, forward strand.
TTCATATTTGTTCGACGAAAAGATTAACGATTTATTGCTATATATGTGAAAGTAGTGCATTTATTATCTTGAAATTCATCACTGTTCTAGCTTTTGATATCAGATTCATCACTAGACTCATCACTAGATTCACTGCTAACATCAGAATCATCAAAAAAGTCTTTATCAGATTGATATATACTTTCATCACCCGATATTTACTATCACTATATATAGTTTCAGATTCACTATCACTGGGTGAGATCATTTACAATCGAAAAATCTTCTGAAGTTAATCTTATATTTTTATCTTTTGTTCACAATAGTATAAATTGAATCAAAATAATTAATGTTATTTTAATATCTATCTACTAATAACCATTTCATAGGTCTTTTTGCCTCATATCCATTTTTCCAAATTCCAATCTCAGTTCCAATATTAACACCCATATTACAAAACTTTTCAAAAATGGAATTAATAAAATTTAATTTCGAACTCCTTAAAATCACCAAAGTTGTTGCAATTAAATTTAAATTTGAATCTCCATATATCTGCATAATATTCATGCATATAACTGATATTTTTAATCCTACATATTTGAATCGATTACTAATTGTAGCCTGTTGTTTTCTTTGGATTTTTGTTAATTCAAACTCTTGTTTTGTAACTATAATATTACATATTAAACATCTAAATTCATATGGATTTTCTATCAGAAATCTTCTCTTACAACTTCTACACATTTTAGCATATTTCAAAATAATCTCATCTTCAGTTAAGTCAGCTTTGATGATAAGTTGTTAATTTTTTACTCTTTTAATTGTAGTGTTCCGTTGTCTAATTCTATTACCGATTGAGTTTTTGATAGTTTTGTGTTGAACATAACTTCATATCAATTTTTCAAAGATTTAGGCATTTTGGTTTCGAGCATGATCTTACCAGCATGAATTATATGTTTTTCGTTGTGAAGTTCTTTGCAAAATTTATTGTTTATGTATTTCATTTATTAAAGAACAGAAAATTGAAAATACTTTTCTAGGTTTAGTTTTGTCATAACTTGATCATTTTCATATAGTGATAAATTTGATTTTTTCAATATCGATTTATTATATCTTTCACGTAAAAATCAATGTGATAACTCGGTATAGTATCATACATTATTTCTGTTATCGTGTATAGCTTGTTAGCTTGTTATTCCGATTTGTAGTATCACCCATAGAGAAAGTTTTATCAACATCAGCTGTTCTAACTATATCTCCTAATTTAATTTTGGTTTTTAATTTTGCCTTTCATCTTTTAAATTATTTCATTAACTCTTTCAGAAGCTTGAATTGCTGTCATCTTCGTTGAACTGTGAACTGTGTTGTTATACTTTTTTATTATTGAATCAAGAATATCAATCCAATTAGCATCTCCATTTTCAAATATCGGCTTCTTCAGACGATTTCGTATAGTTCTGTTAAAATTGTTGGGAAAAAACTGCCCCTTTCGATATATATCTAGAAAACTTTTTTATGTTTTGAGATTTCAAGTAAGAGTCAAAGATTTTGTTTGCAAAATCTTTTCCTACATCAGTTTCAATCTTTTCTGGTTTTCGTTTTTGATTCAGTCAAGATTTCAGCAAATGCGTCTTTGGTAGTAGATGCATATTGATTTTTCAATGGAATAGTCCATCCATTCTTTGAAAAATTTTAAGAACAACTAAAATGTAACAATATCCTCTATTGTTTTTCACGCTGATATACACGAGATCAAGAAAATCAGCTGACCAGGTATCGACTATACTTTCCATAATAGTTTTTTCGGTGGGTAAACTTGTTTAGGTGGTCTATCATAAATATCATAAAAAATTTGGTTAAGTCTTTATTGTTCAATTAAATCAGCGATAAAGATATAGTAGCCCACCAGTTGTTAGATCTCCAATTTTGACTCCTTTCCCAGTTATACAAATGTTACCAGCTTGCATTCCAGCACTCATGATGGCTTTTGGGTTCTTACTAGCTGCAGCAGCTCCCAATTGAGTAGCTACCTGTAAAAATCTGCCTGGATTAGCAATTATTTCTTCCACTGTTTTCAAAACTTTATTACAAACTCCCTTGAAGCATTCTTTGATTCCATCTCCTTTCATTTCTATTTGTTGAGGAGTATACGAAAAATTTTTGATTTTTTGCATCCACAATGTCCTTTTAGGTATAATTTACCAGTTCCAATCATAGGATCATAAGGCCTATTGGCAGCGCCGATTTCGATTTTTCCTCATGCACATTTAGAACTTTTAAGAAAAATAGTCCCTCTCGTCATCTATTTGGTTAAAATCTTTGACTCATTTTTTGTTGCATATTGCAAATTTTCCTCTGATGTTTATTATTATTCTTTTGATTTTTGGGTTGACTTATTCAATTTGTGTTTCATTCCAACAGCTGTTAACGTCAAAGTTATTCCAGATGATACTCTTAAAATTCCACTAAATATTCCTGCTATAATTGAAATAAATCTCTTAGTATTAAGGGATCTATAGTTTTTCTTATATTTCTCTTCAACCTCGATTAGCTTTCTATTTACCCTTCAGAATTTTAATTTAAATCTTTGATTTCATTATCTGACTTTTGTCTGACTGAGATGAGATCTGATTCGATATCTTTTTTTAAGTATTTTTAGGTATTATTCATTTAATATTTTCAAAGCCAAACTGTTTTCTATTTGTTTTTGAAAATAAGAGTGAGCACATTCTCCATTATTAATTTCATTAGCATATTTAAATATATTATTTGATAGTAAATAATTCATTACTAACTTTAATATTCTCTTATCATTTGATATATTATTTGTTTGAATAATTTTGTTTTTTCATAAAGTTGTAAAATTGTAGTATTTGGATCAAACTTAAACTCAAAAACAGTATCATTTTCGTTCGCATTCAATACTTGATTTGTTTTCTGATAATCGATCATTTTACCATTCCTGAAAATTACATATTAATTATCTATTTAAATATTACAAATCTAGTCCTAACTGCAAATATATTAATTTGATTGCAAGCTTCAAATTTTATTAGATCACCATTTGAAATTTCAATAGAATTTTGGAATATTGTGACCGCATGATGTTAATTTATAGGATTATTAAAAGTTGAAATAACTGAGCCAATATCTTCAATTGAAACATGTATAGCAGTAGTGGTAGGCCCACCTTTCCCTCCCGTATTTTCTTCCCGATGATAACATAAAAGTTTCTGAGTTAAATTCGATAATGTGTTTTTTACTATTCACATAAATGTTTGTTGCAACATCATTATCATCAATAGGATTTTTTGCATTGGTTATTCTTGTATCGTTCAAATTATTAATAGTTCCAACTTCCTTAATATATAAAGCTATAATACATCTATCTCTTTATTTGTAGCATGGTTAGCATTTTCACCTTGTAATCGCAAGAAAAAATTGAAATGATTAGTATTATTGACAACTTCTTCACTTTCAACAAATGACCAAGATTTTTTTATAGAGAATTTTTGATATTGACTACTTCCTTTCCGCATACCAAGACCAAAATGTTTACCAATGCTGTTATTGACACCACTCATAATAAATGTCATCCTATAAGTTTTGTTTTTTACTAATTCTGGAAGATTAATTTTTGGAAAATGCATTGTGAAACTATTAATGCCGGTGCATTTATATCTTTCAAATTTTTCACCTAAAAACGATAATACATTCGCAGTGTAATTTGATGTTTTTTTTGCCACCGTTGAATGGAAATTCATCAGATTTCAATCTATAATGTTTATCATAAATGTGTGGTGATGCAAAGTTTTTTTCAAGCTGGTATTTCAGAACAAAAGGAAGTGTGGAGATAGCGGCTTTTACATTGTTATCAATAAAAGATTTACAAACTGCATCTTTTTCGTTTTGTGGCTGAACAATATTTGTTATTTTGTTTCCATTCATTTTAGTTACCTTTGTTTTTTCTTACTATTGTGTTATCGTTATCAAAATATTTCTTAGTAACTAGGTCGTATTCTTTTGTTGGATTATCACTATTAATAATTTTATATTGAAATTTTAAATTTATTCATTTATTTTGTCAGAAGTATTTAACGCTTCAAAATTTAGAGCAGCTATCTCAATTGTTTCATTTATTGTTAGAGATGCAGGATCAATAAAAACATTGAATTCTTTAATATTATTATGTGTTGCAGTTGATTCAATCAGTTGGAGAATGATTGTTAAAATATTTTTGGTACTACTTTGATTTGCAAATCCAAATTTAATATTCTCTAGTGATTGAGCGAATTAAAAATCGTAGAGTATATCTTAATCCAAAGTTTATATTAAGATTTGATACTTGAAATTTTGCTGCTTTCGCATTTGGGCCAGTAACTTTAAAAAAAGTATAGGATATGCCAAGAAAACTGTTATCAGGAGAAACTTCACTAGTAGCATTAGTTATACCAGTTAGATGAATTTTATATAAATTATGATAAACAAATTTACTTGGAAATATATGTTCTAGTTCTTTTCGTATTAAATCTGGAATTTCAGAATCAAGCTGGTATTTCAGAACATAAGGATGCGTGGAGATAGCGGCTTTTACATTGTTATCAATAAAAGATTTACAAACTGCATCTTTTTCATTTTGTGGCTGAACAATATTTGTTATTTTGTTTCCATTCGTTTTAGTTACCTTTGTTTTTTCTTACTATTGTGTTATCGTTATCAAAATAATTCTTAGTAACTAGGTCGTATTCATTTGTTGGATTATCACTATTAATAATTTTATATTGAAATTTTAAATTTATTCATTTATTTTGTCAGAAGTATCTAACGCTTCAAAATTTAGAGCAGCTATCTCAATTGTTTCATTTATTGTTAGAGATGCAGGATCAATAAAAACATTGAATTCTTTAATATTATTATGTGTTGCAGTTGATTCAATCAGTTGGAGAATGATTGTTAAAACATTTTTGGTACTACTTTGATTCGCAAATCAAAATTTAATATTCTTTAGTGATTGAGCGAATTAAAAATCGAAGAGTATATCTTAATCCAATATTTATATTAAGATTTGATATTTGAAATTTTGCTGCTTTCGCATTTGGGCCAGTAACTTTAAAAATAGTATAGGATAAGCCAAGAAAACTGTTATCAGGAGAAACTTCAATAGTAGGATTAGTTATACCAGTTAGATGAATTTTATATAAATTATGATAAACAAATTTACTTGGAAATGTATGTTCTAGTTCTTTTCGTATTAAATCTGGATGCTCAATATTGATCTTCTAGATCTAATTTTCACTTCTTCTATTTTGTTAATCAATTGATTATTAAGATAACAATAGTTGCAAAAGCTATATCTTGCCCAATTAAGCCTTTTGCAAGATAAATATAATCGTTTTGAAAATCTTCATAATATGAAACTCTGGTTAAACTACTTTCACCAATTTTTTCACTCATATATTGTTTTGTTGGTAGCGTTTTTGGTGTTGAAATAAAATCATGATTGGCGACATCAATTGAATCTATGTTATCGTTCGTTTTTTTTATAATTTATTATTGATTTGTCGTCTTTAACTTATTTTATAGTGGCTAATTCAATAACCTTACCCCTTTCCATCTTTTTAAGAGAGATATAATCATTTATTAGTGGTTCATATGTTGGAATTCTTAGTAATGTACTTTCATTAATATTTTCGTCAACAATTTTTTATTGACTGTGTCAAAATCATTGATAGGATTGACTGAGTTTTTAATTTTATATTGTTGTTTCATATCAATATCTTCTTCCATATCAGATTCAATCTAATTTGGTCGAGTGTAACTCTTGGTAACCCCTACATTAGTATCTTTGCTTCCATTATAAACCGCTCTTACAAAATTATCTGTCATTTATTATAGTCATAATAGTTTTTCTGAAACTATAACCATTATTCATTAGAAAAAGATAACATAAAAAATAACTAGCCCAATTATATTCGTTTACGTTCTGTATTGCGTTAGAATTTACATGAAATTCACACCATAAACCATCAGGATTGTTTTCAGCAAATTGATTGGATATTTTTGTTGGAATTTCAGCACAGAAGCTATCGAAGTAGCTCGAACCGTTGAAGGCAACCCAGTGAGCTCCGCGATTATAATCTTCCGTCAGGTTTATGATACCTTTTTTATTGTAAATTTATCTGTTCCAATATATATATTCTAAAATCTTTTACTACAATATTGTGTGCAAATTGAATTGTTTTTCTACCAGATGTTGATTTATTTTTTGAATCATGTTGTTTCATAAATTTATCCATTTAGATAATATCAAATTGACGTTGGCCATCGCTTGATAATGAAATAATTGTTTGTGAAAATTTTAATGCTGTTGCTGGATAGTTAGTATCAACTGCGTCATATCCTACTCTAAATTTAAATTCCACTGAAATTGGTTGCGATGAAGGATCATCTTTTTGTGCTCTGAGATCAATACCCAAGGGTTATAAATTTCTTTGAAATCTTCAAATAAAATGATCCTTCATCTCTAATACAATCTTTGTAAAATCTAAAATTTTCATTGCAGGGCTCATTATACTTATTTCTTCCAAAATTTATCTGATAATCATGTTCATGATATCTAACAGATCCTATATTGCAAGAAGCTTCAAAATACATCTAAATTATCAAATTTTGCATTATTTTGCCGTTGATTTGGACCTGTTTTTGCTTGTGATCGAAAACCTACAATGACATAAATTGGAATATCAATATCAGATAACGAACCAATTTCCATTCGCCATTTGTTCTTTGAATTTACTTGTTTTGATGATATCATTCTTGATACAAAGGAATATTCTGTGTTATTTTTTGCTAGAAAGTGTTCATTAACTAGAGAAATATTATCGAACGAAGAAGTATTATGTCTTACGTACCAGACGATATGTTTAATTTCTAATTCTGCCGCAACATCAGCAGCAACACCAGCGATTGTATTATATATACCATTCCCAATATCTCCACTTTTCATTGTAAAAGTATATCCCATGCCATAATTTATTTTATCGAGATGGGCTATATATCCAAAAAAAAATGTTTCATATAGATTCTAGTGAAAATTGTACCTTTTTCTACTGTATCATTGAGTAGTCTGTCACGTTTTTAGTATCAATTGCATCTGATGTTTCTTTTTTATAACTGATCGTCATATCTTCTTCATTATCAGATTAGAGCTTATACATCAAATAATAAAGCGCTATAAACATTATCAATAGTTTCTAATACTTTCGAACGAAAAGATTTTAATGTCATTTCTCTGAATAAACTAACCCTAAACAAATTGATTGGTTGTATGTTATCATTATCAACATATCGTGTATCACTTGCATTTTTAAGAGTTTCTATTTATAATTCTATGTATGAAGCCCTTACATCAGAATAGACATCTTCCCTGTGTATAAAAATATTGAAAGGGGAAGTTCTATTAACAGCTTTCATTGAAGTTGGACAATTTTCAACAGAATCTAATTTATATTTTGTAGTATGAATTATTTCAAGTCTATCCAATTGATAATTTTCTGATGTAGTGTTTTCGTTAAATTCTTCTCCCATTTATAGAATTAAATTTGATGTCTTATAAGTTCTTACAAATCCACCTCCTGTTAGTTTCCTAAGTTTATCATAATTTTTTTTTGGTTAGTTTAGTTTATATTTTTTGTTTCTTAGATGTAGGTTTTGTATTTGGTTTGGATTTTGCTTTCGGATCTAGCGTCATTTATATATCAATAATTCTATTTCATGTGATGTGTAAATTCTACTAATTCACCATGCATTTCAACTCGATTTGTTGTACTCTCCTAAAACCAAAATCCTATACCATCTAACTTCTCTTTATATATGTACTTATAGAGATCTAGGTTAGGTTCGCAAACAAATTTAGCACCAGGAACTTCATTTAATTTAATAGTCAATAAAATGTTTGAAGGTAATCCGTTTTTTAAAGAGCCAACAATACAATCACAGAAGAGATAAATACGATGTATAGCAATGATATTAACTTTGTTCTTAGAATAGTTGAATTGATTTGATATGATTTTTGATCCAAATCCTAAAAGATCTTTTAGAGTGTTAAGTTGAGTAAAATCAATTTTATATCCTTTATTATGATGAATAATAGAATGAAGTGTAGGAGTGTTAGCTTCAATATATATTGGATTTTCTGATTCGTCTGTAAAGTTAAGTTCAAGAGAAAGTTGTCTGACAACTTCATCATTAATCTGTTTTATCTCATAAGCTCGATATGGAAAAACGGTTTCTTTCCAATTTGTACCATCAAAATAAACAATTTTATTATTCTTAGAGTTTATATTGAATATTCAGTTGTAGGTATTAAATGAGCTAACCCCAATAACGTAATTACCATCTGAAACATCAAGACTATCTTGAAAAGTTTATTTAAATAAGTCTGAAATAAAACTAACTTCGTTAGGAATTTGTGGTAAAGGACGTGTGTTTTTATCAATAGAGTTCATAACTGGTAAAAGTTGTTCCATTTATTCAATAAAATTATTCAAACCATTTTCATGTTCATAATTTGAATGTTCACCCAGTCGCTAAAGTTCATGTAAAATTGCTGATGCCTCTCGATATGCATTGCTATTACCTGCGAACTGTTCACAAACAAGAACTTCTAAACTGTCATCTAGAAAGGCAGGATTAGATGATAAAATTATAAAGTAGCCGGTACCTTCAATTTCCTCACGATTAAGTATGTAATCAGCCATAGATTCTTCATTGGTACCATAATTCGGTATCTTATCTAAAACACGATTTGATTTTACATCTCTACCTAACCCACCTGCATATGCTATAGATTGTGTGAGACCTTCTTTTTCTTCGTCTGTCAGTTGATTAGCATTTATCTTACTTCCTTTTAAAAATAATTGGAAGAAAAATAGAGTTATTTGATATTCCGATTCATCAAATTTTATTTTTCTGTCTACGATCTTAAAAGGTTGATCATTCACAAAGTAATTATAAAAATCGTTTTTTAAGAATTTGAATTTTTTTTGTGTGTTTTCATTGCTTAACAGAGCAGAAAAACTATCAGAAATTTCAACATCAATAGCCATAATTTTTTCTGTTTCTTCATTTGAATTTGTAATCACTTTTTGCATTGAATCTATATTCTATTCAATAGCTTCAGTTTGATTATGTTTTTGTTTTGTGTTTTCTTCTTGACCTGGTTTAATAACTTCGGTTTGTTTTTTCCTGAGATCTGTGATGGCAGTATTTGCTTCTGTTAAATTATAATTTAGTGTCTGTTTATTTATTTTTTTATTAAGTTGCAGTTTTTTAATATCTTTTCGATGATTAATAATTGGTTTCATTTTATCTATGTCTTCGATTTTATTAGGGGTATAATATGTCATTTATAAAATGAAAAAAGGATTATTGCCGGTATATAAATTTTATTTAAATTTTTTCGATATCTTCCTTCATTTATGTTTTTTGACATATCAATAGCTATTGGTTGATATTTGGTTTGCCAGCAATTAGAGCATAATAATTTGAATTCTTCACTATTCATATCCATACTAGCTTTATCTTGAAATAAATTTTGAACATCTCTGAAGTTATTTGGAATGAAAATGAAAAATAAGTTACCATTTGCTCTTGTTGTTCGTTTTGGTAGTTCATAGTAATTTTGGCTATTAATGAAGACTTAAATATTATTGTGACGAGATCTTTTGAATAATGCTTGTATTCTGGGGTCGTTCATTTCTTTTTCATTGAGATCGTCCAGTATTATCATAGTTGACTCACCTGTATACTCTTGCGGATATTTTAATTCATCAATGTTTTCATTAAGAATAAAAATTTAATCTAAAAGTGCAAATTCATTTTCTTTACATTTCCTTTTTCCAATTTACATGTCACTAAAGGTCCTCTTCTTATGAATCAATTAATTCAGTTTCATATTAAATTTCTTTTGATTATCATTGTCTTAAACACAGAAGGCATTAGCAATGGCTCATCAATTATGGCTTCGAAATCAAAATTATCATAACTGAATAAGTCTTTCTTCAGTTTTTACTTAAATCCCGGCTAATTTTTGTATTATTTTGTGCTAACTTTTGGGCTAATTTGATACCATCCCAATTAAGATGACTTTAGAGATGCGGCGCTTCAATTTCTTCTGGATTTCTTAGAAAAAAGTGTTACTAGGGGGCCTTTAACATTGAATTGATTTTCCCCCAAGATCATCGTTAACAATTTTTTGACAACACAGCTCGCTGCACTACTTGACTATTAAAATAGTTTAGCAGTACTTTTCATTTGCAACATTTTTTGAATTGTCTCCCCCTTTTTGAAAATGAAACTGAAAACATCATTTTGTGTAAGAAAGTAAATTAGAGCAATATTAAGAGATATAGTTAAAACCAAATTGCTGGTCAGAATATTCTCCTTCTTGATCTGATTAGAGCCTATTTGGAGCGCAATTGAGTCTTATCAGACGGGGATTCAAGCACACTTGAGTCTGATGAGAAGCAATTTTGAGCGCAATTGAGTCTGATAAGAGGTTATTTTGAGCGCACTTGAGTTGGTTCAGAGATAGATTTGTGCGCACCTTTGTATGCTCAGAGGCAAATTCGAATGCACTTCGAATGCACGGTAGTCTGAGTAGAGGTCATTTTTGTTTGACTGCCATATCAGAGTCAGTTTCGTGGTGGAACTCAACCTGGGCTCCTTCTTCAGAAGTTCATCTTCGAACATGATGTAAAGTTTCGAAATCACGGTACCAATTTAAAAATGATCATCTCTCGGTCGCTTCGCTCACTCAAAACGATCATTCCTAAACTGGAACCTTATCCGTCAATTTACTAGTGCTCGCTCGCCACTACGTGACTCGCTCTCGCTCTCGCATTCGCTCTCGCTTACTACTAGCTTCGCTCAAAATCAACCACATATACATCTTGCTTGCTACAAGCTACTTATAAAAATATATTTGTGCTTATTAATAGATCAAATGTTCACTCGTTTACTACTAGCTAAGCACACTAAGAGCCATAAATGGATGAATAAGTGAACATAGTGAAAAAAATAAAATCATAGGTGTCTATAAGCAAAAGGTTCGAATGCCTATGTATCCTGACTTTGGCAGGCACATAATTTTCGAGTATTGAATTATCAATAAAATTTTTCGTAATACGTGCACCATCTGTCAACTTTAATAAAAGTTATTTTGTATGTATTTATTAAATATCAAATGTTCCATCACCCCTTACGCACAAAATAATTCACTTATATTAATCAAATGTTCGATGACCCACACGCACGCAATTTCATATCTTCTGAAACCATCATTTGCAGAGTGCTTTTAATATTGTTAAATACCTTACCAAGTCCATTTCTTCCAGAATTTAATATTGCAGTATGAAGAATTTCGTAATCTAATTTTAATCTACGGATGCATGTAAAATTTCAAATACATCATACTTAATTGGTGCTAACGCAACTTCTTTAATATTCTTTAAAGTATTACTTGCCCAAAGAGGAGCTCCTGTACCTGAACTATTTTGGACAGCTTCCATAACTACTTCTTTACTATTTCTTAATTCGTCCGATGCATTTCTAATTCGGTAGCCGTTGTATTTAACAACTTCCAAAACTAATTCTTTATCAGCTAGTAATTCCTCAGATTATATTTCAGAGACAACTGATTTATTAGCAATAGCACATATAGCTATATCTTTATCATTTCGCATTTCTGGAGTAGCATGTCTTAAAGAGTTAGCATTGATTGAAACAGCTTCCAAAGCAATTCTTTTATCAGCTTTATAATCCTTTGGTAATAGTTCTAGAGCAAGAGAATATTTAATAACAGTTTCTCAGACGATATCTTAATCATTTATTAAAAACAAATTATTCAAATAACTTTTGGCAAATCATTATTTTTGAATATAACAGGGTTTCATAATTCCATTTTCATCAGCAGGATGTCTTTTTAATTCATTGAGATTATGTTGAAACTTTTTCCTCTGTAGAATTCTTGAGTCACTTTCGTTACAGATTTCTACACAATTTTTAGAATTTCTCTCTCTTGTTGGTATTATGACGCCTGATTCGAATGAGTTTTTCCAACTCAGTGAGAATTTACCCTCAACATCTTTGCCTTCATACATTTCGAAAATTTTCTAAGTGTCTAGTAATCTGGTAATATCTGCAAATCCTTTTAAAGTCTTCTTTTCGTTTATTATTCCGTATTCATTGATAGTCAAACAATACTTGATTTCCAAAAACGCTTTTGCCCTTCCTAATTTTTCACCGACTAAATTTGCTTTGTCTACTTTGTCTCAATATTCCTTTTCAGTATATAGAGAATCGGTATCTCGCTAAAAAATATTGGTGCTTTTGAAACCATCTGTAGTACTTGTGAATTTGTTCATAATTCGATTACAATTACTTAGTATGAATGATCCTAATTGAAAAGGCGTAGTATTTGTGTTCTCTATTTCCTTATAGATACATTCATCTAAACTCAATATTACAATATAATTTCCATTCGCTGTTTTCCAATAATCTTTCAATCAATCATCGAATTCAGGTTTCATCCAGTGTTCAGTTTGATAACAATATTCTTCTTCAATATCTCTCTTGATAGTTTGTCCATATAAGCTGTTCATTATTATCTTGACCATTTCTTGTAAAATATCTTCTCGTTTAGACTTATACTCAGTTCTTAATTGAAACAATTGTGTATTAAAGTTTTGAAACGGAGACTCTTTTAAATTCTCTCTGTAAATTGCACCTTCATAAATCTCAACAACTTTACCAACAATTTTTACAATTTCTTCAAAATAAACACTCGTTAGAACATCTGTAGTTTATCCATTTCTCAATCGGTTAACTTCAATCTTATTCACATTTTCTCTTACAGCAATATGCTGAAGAACAATATCTTTTGGATTATGATATTTGATTTTGAGTTTTGCAGATGCAAATTGTTTTGTAACCAAATTCAATTGCTCTACTATTGAATCATTCATATCTTTTGCAAAAGCATATGCAGTTTCAATTTAGGGATAATCACCATCTACCATTGCACGTGGATATAAGCTAGTTGAATTAAATGCCATCAGTAGATCATTGAGATCGAGATTTTTAATTGCTATTGATATTGGTAACTCACTTAACTTATCATTTACAAAACGATCTCTAACTTTCTGATTACGATGTCTACAGTCATCAAAATGTGAATCATTTTCGTTTTCAATTTTAGATTTATATGTTTTGATGTATGAAATATGTTTCTCAAAAATTTCGTATTTATTCCCTGTAATTTCAAATTCTGAACTGATTATGTTGAAAATTTTATTCGAAACAACTGATTCATAACTCTGATCGAATGCACCAATTTTACCACCCGTGATAGATTTCCTCACAAGTATCTCATATACTTATCAGTGTAAGAATATATACCTTCATCATATCCACATCGCTTAGAGTTGAAATATTTCCATCCCAAACACGGTAGTGAAAGACAGTCCTTCATACCAAATCCTGTGATATTTTTCATATTGACCGAATATCGCGCGTATACAAACCCTAGTGATAGGATATTCAATTTCAAATAAGGTTCCCAATATTCAAATTGAGCTTCCCAAGTATCTTCATAAATTTCATTGTGATCATTTTTTTTGATTTAATAGCGAAGAATGCAATTTATAAGTCTCACCTAATTTTTTAATTGAAGATTTCATAGGATTTGCAGTTCAATTCAATATGGGATATTGTGGTCGACCTTTACTATGTTTCTTAACATTTACCAATCCATTAAAAATTTTAATGCTAATAATTCTCTTTCCAGTTTTGATCATGATAGTAATTCTACACCATTCAGATGAATTATCATGAATAATCCAACTATCAAAACCAGATCCGTTATGGGCAATCATTTTCATTTCATTTTCAACAATAGCTTCTTTTCCGTTCTTATCGATTTTTTTTGGTTCGCCTTTCAAAAATTTGCTATTTCGTGAATATATCAGATATAAAACTTTCTCCTGCAAATACTTTAATATAACTCTAGCATCTCACAATTTCTTTTCCGTCAAATCACGATCCCATTTCTCATTCCCTGATAATTTCGAAACCGGATAACACCCGATAGCATAGGGAACAGCTCCATCTATATTAAAAGTTTCAATATCATATACACAAATTTTATTGTATTGACTCTCTACCGTTCTTGATGTGAATTATTCATATTTTGAATATAATTATCTACATTGAGATCACTAACCCAATTATCAATGAATCTGAAATTATCTTCAAATTCTTCAACAATTTTCTTCAATGAGCTCCCCCAAATTACACAAAAGTGATTCTCATAAAGATATAAACAATTTCTGCGCTCTTTTACGCTTTCCGGTTTGATCTGTCATCCATTGAATAAACCAATACCAATTCCTTGTTGACTAACAAATGTTTGAATACGAGCTGAGGTCATAAAGCTTTTTTCTGCGATCCTCATTTCGAAAAAAATCAAAATATTGTTTTTTTATAATCTTATATCAGTTAGATAATTATTACACTTCAAAAAGCAGTTATTACCAGTTGGGATATAGCAGTTTTTACCACGAAATTCAGCAATATCAGATAAATGATTTGTACCTTTTTCAAAATTAGTTCTCTTTACGGGTTTAAATTTGGGAAGATCATATTCGATACTTTGACCCTGAAAAATAACATCTTCACCCTCATATTTTTCATCTATTTTTTCGATATATGCTTCAAAATCATTTAACGTACGAAATTTCATATTAGTTTTTCACTTCACACCATTAATACTGAGATCGCCAATCAAATCAAAACCCTTCGTGTTCTTCATTTTATCCTTGATTTCATATACATTCTTCTTGCTGATTCTATTTGATTTGCCTTCAGCTAATCTGAAGAAGTCACCCAAGTCAAAATCTTCATTTGCATTTCGTTTGCGGTTTCGTCGTTTGCTAATTGATCTACGTCAACTTGGCTTTTCGAATTTTGTTCGTTGCCCTTCATTTATTAGAAAATAATTTATTACAAAAAATTAACAAAATTTAAAATTATTGTCAAGATCGAACTGAAAAAATATATTCTGCTTCTGAGGAAGTATCATATATAACAAATCAAAATAAATATTATGCTTCAAATGGTGATCAAACTTCAGATAAATTACAAATCTCAATCCATTAGTTACAGCTCTATAAATAGCTTTTTTGACATCTACAGCAATTGGTTAAAAATCATCAGGCATATTAGAATATTTCTCAGGTAATTCGTTATAAAATTTCAATTTAGTCCCTTTAATTAGAGTGAGATGATATGCGAACTTGTCATAATTATCCCCACTATATCTGCTTTTTATTTCATCAATGATATAAAATAATCTTTTTTCAGCGTACTTCCTTCTATGAGTATACCTAGTTTGTCTTTTCTTGAATTTGGGTTTATTGATAAAAATAACTCTCTCACAACTATCACCCTGCAACATATTTTCACCACATTTCAACAATCTAGAACTGCCAAAATAACTACATTCTTTGATTTGTATATTAGGATTATTTTCTGTTGGAGTAATGCTTGATAATTTATGTGTTTTATAATTGTTAATTATAAATCTTTGACTAAAATATAATATTTATTATTAACAAACATTTTCAATTAATAATTTGCAATATACTGTCATCCAATTGTACTGCTGTTTGATGTTTATTCCAATTTATATTGTTTTTAATTTCATGTCTATATTTAAATATTTAGGTTCATTAGTTTCAATCCATATTTGATTTTTATGAACAATATTTTTTTCTGCTAAAGGTGATGGTATTTCCCTATAATTGTTGTTATTAATTGCAATCATTTAAATTATAACTGTTAGTGTTTTGGATCTTTGAATAAATATACCTGATAACCAAATTTACCTACATAATCAAAATCAAAATTAGGTTTTGTTCACAAGTTCAACAAAACTTTCATATTTGTTCGAAGAATAGATTAACGATTGATTGCTATATATGTGAAAGTAGTACCTTTATTATCTTGAAATTCATCACTATTCTCGCTGTTGATATCAAATTTATCACTAGACTTATCACTAGACTCACTGCTAACATCAGAATCATCAATAAAGTCTATATCAGATTGATGTATACTTACATCACTCGATATTTCACTATCATTATAAATAGTTTTAGATTCACTATCACTGAGTGAGATCTTTTACAATCGAAAACAATTCTGAAGTTTTTCTTATGATAGTAGTATAATTTAAATCAAAATATTTAATGTTATCATAATATCTATCTACTAATAACCATTTCATAACTCTTATTGCTTCATATCCATATTTCCAAATTCCATTCTCAGCTCCAATATTAAAACCCATATTACAAAATTTTTTAAAAATGGTATTATTAAAGTTTAATTTCGAACCCTTTAAAATCAACAAAGTTGATGCAATCAATTTTAAATTTGATTCTCTATATATATGTGATAACATTCATGCGTATAACTGATATTTTTAATCCTGCCTATTCGTATCGATTACTAGATTTAGCTTGTTGTTTTCTCTGGACTTTTGTTAATTCACGTTTTTGTTTTGTAACTATAGTATTCCATATTAACCACCTAAATTCATAGGGATACTCTATCGGAAATCTTCTGTTACAACTTCTACAAATTGTAGCATGTTTCATATTAGCCTCATCTTCAGCAAAGTCAGTTTTTGCTTTTAAGTTTTTTTACTCTATTAATTGTAGTGTTCCATCGTCTAATTCTACTACTGATTGAGTTTTTGATAGTTTTGTGTTGAACATAACGTCATATCTACTTTTCAAATATTTAGGCATTTTGGTTTCGAACATGATGTTGCCATCATGATCTATGCATTTTTCGTTCTCAAGTCCTATGTAAAATTCATTGTTTAGGTATTTCAATTATTAAAGAACAAAAATTTGAAATTAGTTTTCTAGGTTTAGTTTTGTCGTAACTTGATCATTTTCGAATAGGGTTAATTTTGTTCTTTTTCAATATCGATAGATTATATCTTCGTCTAAAAGTCAGTATGATAACTCGGTATAGTATCAATAATTATTTCTGTTATCATGTATAGCTTATTACTCCAATTTGTAGTATCACCCTTAGAGAAAGTTTTATCAATATCAGGTGTCCTAACTAAGTCTCCTAATTTTTTTTGGTTTTCGTTTTCTCTTTTTATCTTGTTAGTTGTTTAATACTTTCTTTTCTTTAAAGAGTTTAGTAGCGCTTCAATTGGTGTCATCTTCGTTGAACTGTGAACTGTGTTGTTATGTTTTTTATTATTGAATCAAGAATATCAATCCAATTAGCATCTCCATTTTCAAATACCGGCCTCTACAAAAGATTTCGTATAGTTCTGTTAAATTGTTTGGCAAAAATGCGCCTTTCGATATATATCTAGAATACCTTTTTATGTTTTGAGATGTCAAGTAAAATTCGAAGATTTTATTTGCAAATTCTTTTCCTTCATTAGTTTCAATAATTTCTGGTTTTCTTTTTGATTCAGTCAGGATTTCAGCAAATGCGTCTTTGATTGAAGATGCATATTGATTTTTCAATGGAATAGACCATCCATTCTTTGAAAAATTGTCAATAACAACCAAAATGTAACGATGTCCTATTTTGTTTCTCACGCTAAAATAAACAAGATCAAGAGGATCAGCTGACCAGGTATCGTCTATGCTTTTGATTATAGTTTTTTTATTTGGATAAACTTTTTTAGGTGGTCTATCATAAATATTATTAATAAAAATCTTGGTTAAATCTTTCTTTTTCAATTAAATCAGCGATAAAGATATAGTAGCCCACCAGTTGTTAGATCTCCAATTTTGACTCCTTTTCCAGTTATACAAATGTTACCAGCTTGCATTCCAGCACTCATGATGGCTTTGGAGTTCTTACTAGCTGCAGCAGCTCCCAATTGAGTAGCTACCTCTAAAGCTCTATCTGGATTAGCAATTAAGTTTTTCCAACTGGTTTTAACACATTATTATGAACTTCCTGGAAGAATTTTTTGATTCGTTCTCCTTCCATTTCTAATTGTTGAGGAGTATACGGTAAGCTTTTGATTTTTTTTGCATCCACAATGTCCTTTTAGGTATAACCTCCCAGTTCCACTCATATGACCATAAGGACTTTTAGTAATGCCGATTTTTCCACATGCAAATTTAGAACTTTTAAGAAAAATAGTCCCTCTCGTCATTTATTTGGTTAAAATCTTTGACTCATTTTTTGTTGCAGTTTGCACATTTTCCTTTCATGATTATTTTTACTCTTTTGGTTTTTGGATTGACTTTTTCAATTTGATTTTCCTTAATTGTGTGTGAAAAATGTCTCCCCCCTTAGGCAAAAAGATTCATTCATTAAATAGCCGTGAATAATAATTAATTTTTTTTAAATCATAAACTCTGTTTGCTTGGACAACTAAATCATGCTCGTGGTATTTGTTACTTTTAGCTCTGTTATCTTTTGCTAGCAATGGTTGAATATTATAGTAATGCGATGCCTGTTTTAGTCGTTCAATATCTTTCAAATCGAATGAAGATAGCTGTCGAACGTGGTCTAGTTCTATATTTTCCCAGCACATATTCGGAGCCATTAGGAACTCAATGTAATTTTTTAATTCTGAATAAGTCATCCCCAATAAATCTTCTGTTCCATCGTTTTTAGGTGTTAGTTGTCGTAACAGAGCTTTGCGTAATCTGTTTCTCAGTTTGGTTGTGAGTTTGAAATTAATATCATTCTCCTATCTGTCTTTTTTATATATTCTTTTATTATCAAGGTATCAATCTCTTTTTAATCTTTCCCCACATTTTTCTTCTTTCGTTATCATTTAATTGCAATCATTTAAATTAGAATATTTAGTAGTTTTGAATCTTTGAATAAAAATACTTGAGAACCATAATTATCTACATAATCAAAATCAAATATAGTATTGTTCACAAGTTCATCAAAATTTTCATATTTGTTCGACGAAAAGATTAACGATTTATTGCTATATATGTGAAAGTAGTGCATTTATTATCTTGAAATTCATCACTGTTCTAGCTTTTGATATCAGATTCATCACTAGACTCATCACTAGATTCACTGCTAACATCAGAATCATCAAAAAAGTCTTTATCAGATTGATATATACTTTCATCACCCGATATTTACTATCACTATATATAGTTTCAGATTCACTATCACTGGGTGAGATCATTTACAATCGAAAAATCTTCTGAAGTTAATCTTATATTTTTATCTTTTTTTCACAATAGTATAAATTGAATCAAAATAATTAAAGTTATTTTAATATCTATCTACTAATAACCATTTCATAGGTCTTTTTGCCTCATATCCATTTTTCCAAACTCCAATCTCAGTTCCAATATTAACACCCATATTACAAAACTTTTCAAAAATCGAATTAATAAAAATTAATTTCGAACTCCTTAAAATCACCAAAGTTGTTGCAATTAAATTTAAATTTGAATCTGCATAATATTCATGCATATAACTGATATTTTTAATCCTACATATTTGAATCGATTACTAATTGTAGCCTGTTGTTTTCTTTGGATTTTTGTTAATTCAAACTCTTGTTTTGTAACTATAATATTACATATTAAACATCTAAATTCATATGGATTTTCTATCAGAAATCTTCTCTTACAACTTCTACACATTTTAGCATATTTCAAAATAACCTCATCTTCAGTTAAGTCAGCTTTGATGATAAGTTGTTAATTTTTTACTCTATTAATTGTAGTGTTCCGTTGTCTAATTCTATTACTGATTGAGTTTTTGATAGTTTTGTGTTGAGCATAACTTCATATCAATTTTTCAAAGATTTAGGCATTTTGGTTTTGAGCATGATCTTACCAGCATAAATTATATGTTTTTCGTTGTGAAGTTCTTTGCAAAATTTATTGTTTATGTATTTCATTTATTAAAGAACAGAAAATTGAAAATACTTTTCTAGGTTTAGTTTTGTCATAACTTGATCATTTTCATATAGTGATAAATTTGATTTTTTCAATATCGATTTATTATATCTTTCACGTAAAAATCAATGTGATAACTCGGTATAGTATCATACATTATTTCTGTTATCGTGTATAGCTTGTTAGCTTGTTATTCCGATTTGTAGTATCACCCATAGAGAAAGTTTTATCAACATCAGCTGTTCTAACTATATCTCCTAATTTAATTTTGGTTTTTAATTTTGCCTTTCATCTTGTAAATTATTTCAATAACTCTTTCAGAAGCTTGAATTGCTGTCATCTTCGTTGAACTGTGAACTGTGTTGTTATACTTTTTTATTATTGAATCAAGAATATCAATCCAATTAGCATCTCCATTTTCAAATATTGGCTTCTTCAGACGATTTCGTATAGCTCTGTTAAAATTGTTGGGAAAAAACTGCCCCTTTCGATATGTATCTAGAAAACTTTTTTATGATTTGAGATTTCAAGTAAGAGTCAAAGATTTTGTTTGCAAAATCTTTTCCTACATCAGTTTCAATCTTTTTTGGTTTTCGTTTTTGATTCAGTCAAGATTTCAGCAAATGCGTCTTTGGTAGTAGATGCATATTGATTTTTCAATGGAATAGTCCATCCATTCTTTGACAAATTTTAAGAACAACTAAAATGAAACAATATCCTCTATTGTTTTTCACGCTGATATACACGAGATCAAGAAAATCAGCTGACCAGGTATCGTCTATGCTTTCCATAATAGTTTTTTCGGTGGGTAAACATGTTTAGGTGGTCTATCATAAATTTCGACAACAAAAAAATTGGTTAAGTCTTTATTTTTCAATTAAATCAGCGATAAAGATACAGTAGCCCACCAGTTGTTAGATCTCCAATTTTGACTCCTTTTCCAGTTATACAAATGTTACCAGCTTGCATTCCAGCACTCATGATGGCTTTTGGGTTCTTACTAGCTGCAGCAGCTCCCAATTGAGTAGCTACCTGTAAAAATCTGCCTGGATTAGCAATTATTTCTTCCACTGTTTTCAATACTTTATTACAAACTCCCTTGAAGAATTCTTTGATTCCATCTCCTTTCATTTCTATTTGTTGAGGAGTATACGAAAAACTTTTGATTTTTTGCATCCACAATGTCGTTTTAGCTATAACTTACCAGTTCAAATCATAGGATCATAAGGCTTATTGGCAGCGCCGATTTCGATTTTTCCTCATGCACATTTAGAACTTTTAAGAAAAATAGTCCCTCTCGTCATCTATTTGGTTAAAATCTTTGACTCATTTTTTGTTGCATATTGCAAATTTTCCTCTGACGATTATTATTATTCTTTTGATTTTTGGATTGACTTATTTAATTTGTGTTTCATTCCAACAGCTGTTAACGTCAAAGTTATTCCAGATGATACTCTTAAAATTCCACTAAATTTTCCTGCTATAATTGAAATACATCTCTTAGTATTAAGTGATCTATAGTTTTTCTTATATTTCTCTTCATCCTCGATTAGCTTTCTATTTACCCTTCAGAATTTTAATTTAAATCTTTGATTTCATTATCTGACTTTTGTCTGACTGAGATGAGATCTGATTCGATATCTTTGTTTAAATATTTATAGGTATTATTCATTTAATATTTTCAAAGCCAAACTGTTTTCTATTTGTTTTTGAAAATAGGAGTAAGCACATTCTCCATTATTAATTTCATTAGCATATTTAAATATATTATTTGATAGTAAATATTTCATTACTAACTTTAATATTCTCTTATCATTTTGATATATTATTTGTTTGAATAATATTGTTTTTTCATAAAGTTGTAAAATTGTAGTATTTGGATCAAACTTAAACTCAAAAACAGTATCTTTTTCGTTCGCATTCAATACTTGATTTGTTTTCTGATAATCGATCATTTTACCATTCCTGAAAATTACATAATAATTATCTATTTAAATATTACAAATCTAGTTCTAACTGCAAATATATTAATTTGATTGCAAGCTTCAAATTTTATTAGATCACCATTTGAAATTTCAATAGAAATTTGGAATATTGTGACCGCATGATGTTGATTATAGGATTATTAAAAGTTGAAATAACTGAGCCAATATCTTCAATTGAAACATGTATAGCGTTAGTGGTAGGCCCACCTTTCCCTCCCGTATTTTCTTCCCGATGATAACATAAAAGTTTCTGAGTTAAATTCGATAATGTGTTTTTTACTATTCACATAAATGTTTGTTGCAACATCATTATCATCAATAGGATTTTTTGCATTGGTTATTCTTGTATCGTTCAAATTATTAATAGTTCCAACTTCCTCAATATATAAAGCTATAATACATCTATCTCTTTATTTGTAGCATGGTTAGCATTTTCACCTTGTAATCGCCAGAAAAAATTGAAATGATTAGTATTATTGACAACTTCTTCACTTTCAACAAATGACCAAGATTTTTTATAGAGAATTTTTTATATTGACTACTTCCTTTCCACATACCAAGACCAAAATGTTTGCCAATGCTATTATTGACACCACTCATAATAAATGTCATCCTATAAGTTTTGTTTTGTACTAATTCTGGAAGATTAATTTTTGGAAAATGCATTGTGAAACTATTAATGCCGGTGCATTTATATCTTTAAAATTTTTCACCTAAAAACGATAATACATTCGCAGTGTAATTTGATGTTTTTTTGCCACCGTTGAATGGAAATTCATCAGATTTCAATCTATAATGTTAATCATAAATGTGTGGTGATGCAAGGTTTTTTTCAAGCTGGTATTTGAGAACAAAAGGATGTGTGGAGATAGCGGCTTTTACATTGTTATCAATAAAAGATTTACAAACTGCATCTTTTTCGTTTTGTGGCTGAACAATATTTGTTATTTTGTTTCCATTCATTTTAGTTACCTTTGTTTTTTCTTACTATTGTGTTATCGTTATCAAAATATTTCTTAGTAACTAGGTCGTATTCTTTTGTTGGATTATCACTATTAATAATTTTATATTGAAATTTTAAATTTATTCATTTATTTTGTCAGAAGTATTTAACGCTTCAAAATTTAGAGCAGCTATCTCAATTGTTTCATTTATTGTTAGAGATGCAGGATCAATAAAAACATTGAATTCTTTAATATTATTATGTGTTGCAGTTGATTCAATCAGTTGGAGAATGATTGTTAAAATATTTTTGTTACTACTTTGATTTGCAAATCCAAATTTAATATTCTTTAGTGATTGAGCGAATTAAAAATCGTAGAGTATATCTTAATCCAAAGTTTATATTAAGATTTGATATTTGAAATTTTGCTGCTTTCGCATTTGGGCCAGTAACTTTAAAAATAGTATAGGATATGCCAAGAAAACTGTTATCAGGAGAAACTTCACTAGTAGCATTAGTTATACCAGTTAGATGAATTTTATATAAATTATGATGAACAAATTTACTTGGAAATGTATGTTCTAGTTCTTTTCGTATTAAATCTGGAATTTCAGAATCAAGCTGGTATTTCAGAACATAAGGATGTGTGGAGATAGCGGCTTTTACATTGTTATCAATGAAAGATTTACAAACTGCATCTTTTTCATTTTGTGGCTGAACAATATTTGTTATTTTGTTTCCATTCGTTTTAGTTACCTTTGTTTTTTCTTACTATTGTGTTATCGTTATCAAAATAATTCTTAGTAACTAGGTCGTATTCATTTGTTGGATTATCACTATTAATAATTTTATATTGAAATTTTAAATTTATTCATTTATTTCGTCAGAAGTATTTAACGCTTCAAAATTTAGAGCAGCTATCTCAATTGTTTCATTTATTGCTAGAGATGCAGGATCAATAAAAACATTGAATTCTTTAATATTATTATGTGTTGCAGTTGATTCAATCAGTTGGAGAATGATTGTTAAAATATTTTTGGTACTACTTTGATTTGCAAATCCAAATTTAATATTCTTTAGTGATTGAGCGAATTAAAAATCGTAGAGTATATCTTAATCCAATATTTATATTAAGATTTGATATTTGAAATTTTACTGCTTTCGCATTTGGGCCAGTAACTTTAAAAATAGTATAGGATAAGCCAAGAAAACTGTTATCAGGAGAAACTTCACTAGTAGCATTAGTTCTACCAGTTAGATGAATTTTATATAAATTATGATAAACAAATTTACTTGGAAATGTATGTTCTAGTTCTTTTCGTATTAAATCTGGATGCTCAATATTGATCTTCTAGATCTAATTTTCACTTCTTCTATTTTGTTAATCAATTGATTATTAACATAACAATAGTTGCAAAAGCTATATCTTGCCCAATTAAGCCTTTTGCAAGATAAATATAGTCGTTTTGAAAATCTTCATAATATGAAACTCTGGTTAAACTACTTTCACCAATTTTTTCACTCATATATTGTTTTGTTGGTAGCGTTATTGGTGTTGAAATAAAATCTTGATTAGCGACATCAATTGAATCTATGTTATCGTTTGTTTTTTTTTATAATTTATTATTGATTTGTCGTCTTTAACTTATTTTATAGTGGCTAATTCAATAACCTTACCCCTTTCCATCTTTTTAAGTGAGATATAATCATTTGTTAGTGGTTCATATGTTGGAATTCTTAGTAATGTACTTTCATTAATATTTTCGTCAACAATTTTTTATTGACTGTGTCAAAATCATTGATAGGATTGACTGAGTTTTTAATTTTATATTGTTGTTTCATATCAATATCTTCTTCCATATCAGATTCAATCTAATCTGGTCGAGCATAACTCTTGGTAACCCCTACATTAGTATCTTTGCTTCCATTATAAACCGCTCTTACAAAATTATCTGTCATTTATTATAGTCATAATAGTTTTTCTGAAACTATAACCATTATTCATTAGAAAAAGAAAATATAAAAAATAACTAGCCCAATTATATTCGTTTACGTTCTGTATTGCGTTAGAATTTACATGAAATTCACACCATAAACCATCAGGATTGTTTTCAGCAAATTGATTGGATATTTTTGTTGGAATTTCAGCACAGAAGCTATCGAAGTAGCTCGAACCGTTGAAGGCAACCCAGTGAGCTCCGCGATTATAATCTTCCGTCAGGTTTATGATACCTTTTTTATTGTAAAATTATCTGTTCCAATATATATATTCTAAAATCTTTTACTCCAATATTGTGTGCAAATTGAATTGTTTTTCTACCAGATGTTGATTTTTTTTAAGTCATGTTGTTTCATAAATTTATCCATTTAGATAATATCAAATTGACGTTGGCCATCGCTTGATAATGAAATAATTGTTTGTGAAAATTTTAATGCTGTTGCTGGATATTTAGTACCAACTGCGTCATATCCTACTCTAAATTTAAATTCCACTGAAATTGGTTGCGATGAAGGATCATCTTTTTGTGCTCTGAGATCAATACCCAAGGGTTATAAAATTCTTTAAAATCTTCAAATAAAATGTATTGTGATCCTTCATTTCTAATACAATCTTTGTAAAATCTAAAATTTTCATTGCAGGGTTCATTATACTTATTTCTTCCAAAATTTATCTGATAATCATGTTCAGGATATCTAGCAGATCCTATATTGCAAGAAGCTTCAAAATACATCTAAATTATCAAATTTTGCATTATTTTGCCGTTGATTTGGACCTGTTTTTGCTTGTGATCGAAAACCTACAATGACATAATTTGGAATATCAATATCAGATAACGAACCAATTTCCATTCGCCATTTGTTCTTTGAATTTACTTGTTTTGATGATATCATTCTTGATACAAAGGAAAATTCTGTGTTATTTTTTGCTAGAAAATGTTCATTAACTAGAGAAATATTATCGAACGAAGAAGTATCATGTCTTACGTACCAGACGATATGTTTAATTTCTAATTCTGCCGCAACATCAGCAGCAACACCAGCGATTGTATTATATATACTATTCCCAATATCTGCACTTTTCATTGAAAAAGTATATCCCATGCCATAATTTATTTTATCGAGATGGGCTATATATCCAAAAAAAAAAATGTTTCATATAGATTCTATTGAAAATTGTACCTTTCTCTACTGTATCATTGAGTAGTCTGTCACGTTTTGTAGTATCAATTGCATCTGATGTTTCTTTTATATAACTGATCGTCATATCTTCTTCATTATCAGATTAGAGCTTATACATCAAACTCGCGCTATAAACATTATCAATAGTTTCTAATACTTTCGAACGAAAAGATTTTAAGGTCTTTTCTCTGAATAAACTAACCCTAAACAAATTAATTGGTTGTATGTTATCATTATCAACATATCGTGTATCACTTGCATTTTTAAGAGTTTCTATTTATAGTTCTATGTATGAAGCCCTTACATCAGAATAGACATCTTCCCTGTGTATAAAAATATTGAAAGGGGGAGTTCCATTAACAGCTTTCATTGAAGTTGGACAATTTTCAACAGAATCTAATTTATATTTTGTAGTATGAATTATTTCAAACCTATCCAATTGATAATTTTCTGATGTAGTGTTTTCTTTAAATTCTTCTCCCATTTATAGAATTAAATTTGATGTCTTATAAGTTCTTACAAATCCACCTCCTGTTAGTTTCCTAAGTTTATCATAATTTTTTTTTGGTTAGTTTAGTTTCTATTTTTTGTTTCTTAGATGTAGGTTTTGTATTTGGTTTGGATTTTGCTTTCGGAACTAGCGTCATTTATATATCAATAATTCTATTTCATTTGATGTGTAAATTCTACTAATTCACTATGCACTTAAACTCGATTTGTTGTACTCTCCTAAAACCAAAATCCTATACCATCTAACTTCTCTTTATATATGTACTTATAGAGATCTAGGTTAGGTTCGCAAACAAATTTAGCACCAGGAACTTCATTTAATTTAATAGTCAATAAAAATTTTGAAGGTAATCCGTTTTTTAAAGAGCCAACAATACAATCACAGAAGAGATAAATACGATGTATAGCAATGATATTAACTTTGTTCTTAGAATAGTTGAATGGATTTGATATGATTTTTGATCCAAATCCTAAAAGATCTTTTAGAGTGTTAAGTTGAGTAAAATCAATTTTATATCCTTTATTATGATGAATAATAGAATGAAGTGTAGGAGTGTTAGCTTCAATATTTACTGGATTTTCTGATTCGTCTGAGATCTGTGATGGCAGTATTTGCTTCTGTTAAATTATAATTTAGTGTCTGTTTATTTATTTTTTTTATTAAGTTGCAGTTTTTTAATATCTTTTCGTTGATTAATAATTGGTTTCATTTTATCTATGTCTTCGATATTATTAGGGGTATAATATGTCATTTATAAAATGAAAAAAGGATTGTTGCCGGTATATAAATTTTATATAAAGTTTTTCGATATCTTCCTTCATTTATGTTTTTTGACATATCAATAGCTATTGGTTGATATTTGGTTTGCCAGCAATTAGAGCATAATAATTTGAATTCTTCAGTATTCATATCCTACTAGCTTTATGTTGAAATAAATTTTGAACATCTCTGAAGTTATTTGGCATGAAAATGAAAAATAAGTTACCATTTGCTCTTGTTGTTCGTTTTGGTAGTTCATAGTAATTTTGGCTATTAATGAAGACTTAAATATTATTGTGACGAGATCTTTTGAATAATGCTTGTATTCTGGGATCGTTCATTTCTTTTTCATTGAGATCGTCCAGTATTATCATAGTTGACTCACCTGTATACTCTTGCGGATATTTTAATTCATCAATGTTTTCATTAAGAATAAAAATTTAATCTAAAAGTGCAAATTCATTTTCTTTACATTTCCTTTTTCCAATTTAAATGTCACTAAAGGTCCTCTTCTTATGAATCAATTAATTCAGTTTCATATTAAATTTCTTTTGATTATCATTGTCTTAAACACAGAAGGCATTAGCAATGGCTCATCAATTATGGCTTCGAAATCAAAATTATCATAACTGAATAAGTCTTTCTTCAGTTTTTACTTAAATCCCGGCTAATTTTTGTGTAATTTTGTGCTAACTTTTGGGCTAATTTGATACCATCCCAATTAAGATGACTTTAGAGATGCGGCGCTTCAATTCCTTCTGGATTTCTTAGAAAAAAGTGTTCCTAGGGGGCCTTTAACATTGAATTGTTTTTCCTCCAAGATCATCGTTAACAATTTTTTGACAACACAGCTCGCTGCACTACTTGACTATTAGAATAGTTTAGCAGTAGTTTTCATTTGCAACGTTTTTTGAATTGTCTCCCCCTTTTTGAAAATGAAACTGAAAACATCATTTTGTGTAAGAAAGTAAATTAGAGCAATATTAAGAGATATAGTTAAAACCAAATTGCTGGTCAGAATATTCTCCTTCTTGATCTGATTAGAGCCTATTTGGAGCGCAATTGAGTCTTATCAGACGTGGATTCAAGCACACTTGAGCCTGATGAGAAGCAATTTTGAGCGCAATTGAGTCTGATAAGAGGTTATTTTGAGCGCACTTGAGTTGATTCAGAGATAGATTTGTGCGCACCTTTGTATGCTCAGAGGCAATTTCGAATGCACTTCGAATGCACGGTAGTCTGAGTAGAGGTCATTTTTGTTTGACTGCCATATCAGAGTCAGTTTCGTGGTGGAACTCAACCTGGGCTCCTTCTTCAGAAGTTCATCTTCGAACATGATGTAAAGTTTCGAAATCACGGTACCAATTTAAAAATGATCATCTCTCGCTCGCTTCGCTCACTCAAAACGATCATTCCTAAACTGGAACCTTATCCGTCAATTTACTAGTGCTTGCTCGCCATTACGTGACTCACCGCTTATGCTCCGCATTCGCTCTCGCTTACTACTAGCTTCGCTCAAAATCAACCTCATATACATCTTGCTTGCTAAAAGCTACTTATAAAAATATATTTGTGCTTATTAATAGATCAAATGTTCACTCGCTTACTACTAGCTAAGCACACTAAGAACCATAAATGGATGAATAAGTGAACATAGTGAAAAAAATAAAATCATAGGTGTCTATAAGCAAAAGGTTCGAATGCCTATGTATCCTGACTTTGGCAGGCACATAATTTTCGAGTATTGAATTATCAATAAAATTTTGCGTAATACGTGCACAATCTGTCAACTTTAATAAAAGTTATTTTCTATGTATTTAGTAAATATCAAATGTTCCATCACCCTTACGCACAAAATAATTCACTTATATTAATCAAATGTTCGATGACCCACACGCACGCAATTTCATATCTTCTGAAACCATCATTTGCAGAGTGCTTTTAATATTGTTAAATACCTTACCAAGTCCATTTCTTCCAGAATTTAATATTGCAGTATGAAGAATTTCGTAATCTAATTTTAATCTACGGATGCATGTAAAATTTCAAAAAATACATCATACTTAATTGGTGCTAACACAACTTCTTTAATATTCTTTAAAGTATTACTTGCCCAAAGAGGAGCTCCTGAACCTGAACTATTTTGGACAGCTTCCATAACTACTTCTTTACTATTTCTTAATTCGTCCGATGCATTTCTAATTCGGTAGCCGTTGTGTTTAACAACTTCCAAAACTAATTCTTTATCAGCTAGTAATTCCTCAGATTATATTTCAGAGACAACTGATTTATTAGCAATAGCACATATAGCTATATCTTTATCATTTCGCATTTCTGGAGCAGCATGTCTTAAAGAGTTAGCATTGATTGAAACAGCTTCCAAAGCAATTCCTTTATCAGCTTCATAATCCTTTGGTAATAGTTCTAGAGCAAGAGAATATTTAATAACAGTTTCTCAGACGATATCTTGATTCATTTATTAAAAACAAATTATTCAAATAACTTTTGGCAAATCATTATTTTTGAATATAACAGGGCTTCATAATTCCATTTTCATCAGCAGGATGTCTTTTTAATTCATTGAGATTATGTTGAAACTTTTCCCTCTGTAGAATTCTTGAGCGACTTTCGTTACAGATTTCTACACAATTTTTAGAATTTCTATCTCTTGTTGGTATTATGACGCCTGATTCGAATGAGTTTTTCCAACTCAGTGAGAATATACCCTCAACATCTTTGACTTCATACATTTCGAAACTTTTCTAAGTGTCTAATAATCTGGTAATATCTCCAAATCCTTTTAAAGTCTTCTTTTCGTTTATTATTCCGTATTCATTGATAGTCAAACAATACTTGATTTCAGGAGCTAGAAACAGTCCAAAAAATATTTCACCGTTTCCAAAAACGCTTTTGCCCTCCCTAATTTTTCACCGACTAAATTTGCTTTGTCTACTTTGTCTCAAAATTCCTTTTCGGTATATAGAGAATCGGTATCTCGCTAAAAAACATTGGTGCTTTTGAAACCATCTATAGTACTTATGAATTTGTTCATAATTCGATTACAATTACTTAGTATGAATGATCCTAATTGAGAAGGCGTAGTATTTGTTTTCTTTATTTCCTTATAGATACATTCATCTAAACTCAATATTACAATATAATTTCCATTCGCTATTTTCCAATAATCTTTCACTCAATCATCGAATTCAGGTTTCATCCAGTGTTCAGTTTGACAACATTATTCTTCTTCAATATCTCTCTTGATAGTTTGTCCATATAAGCTGTTCATTATTATCTTGACCATTTCTTGTAAGATATCTTCTCGTTTAGACTTATACTCAGTTCTTAATTGAAAAAATTGTGTAATAAAGTTTTGAAACGGAGACTCTTTTAAATTCTCTCTGTAAATTGCACCTTCATAAATCTCAACAACTTTACCAACAATTTTTACAATTCCTTCAAAATAAACACTCGTTAGAACATCTGTAGTTTATCCATTTCTCAATCGGTTAACTTCAATCTTATTCACATTTTCTCTTACAGCAATATGCTGAAGAACAATATCTTTTTGGATTATGATATTTGATTTTGAGTTTTGCAGATGCAAATAGTTTTGTAACCAAATTCAATTGCTCTACTATTGAATCATTCATATCTTTTGCAAAAGCATATCCAGTTTCAATTTAGGGATAATCACCATCTACCATTGCACGTGGATATAAGCTAGTTGAATTAAATGCCATCAGTAGATCATTGAGATCGAGATTTTTAATTGCTATTGATATTGGTAACTCACTTAACTTTTCATTTACATAACGATCTCTAACTTTCTGATTACGATGTCTACAGTCATCAAAATGTGAATCATCTTCGTTTTCAATTTTAGATTTAAATGTTTTGATGTATGAAATATGTTTCTCAAAAATTTCGTATTTATTCCCTGTAATTTCAAATTCTGAACTGATTATGTTGACAATTTTATTCGAAACAACTGATTCATAACTCTGATCGAATGCACCAATTTTATCACCCGTGATAGATTTCCTCACAAAATATCTCATATACTTATCAGTGTAAGAATATATATCTTCATCATATCCACATCGCTTAGAGTTGAAATATTTCCATCCCAAACACGGTAGTGAAAGACAGTCCTTCATACCAAATCCTGTAATATTTTCCATATTGACCGAATATCGCGCGTATACAAACCCTAGTGATAGGATATTCAATTTCAAATAAGGTTCCCAATATTCAAATTGAGCTTCCCAAGTATCTTCATAAATTTCATTGTGATCATTTTTTTTGATTTAATAGCGAAGAATGCAATTTATAAGTCTCACCTAATTTTTTAATTGAAGATTTCATAGGATTTGCAGTTCAATTCAATATGGGATATTGTGGTCGACCTTTACTATGTTTCTTAACATTTACCAATCCATTAAAAATTTTAATGCTAATAATTCTCTTTCCAGTTTTGATCATGATAGTAATTCTACACCATTCAGATGAATTATCATGAATAATCCAACTATCAAAACCAGATCCGTTATGGGCAATCATTTTCATTTCATTTTCAACAATAGCTTCTTTTCCGTTCTTATCGATTTTTTTGGTTCGCCTTTCAAAAATTTGCTATTTCGTGAATATATCAGATATAAAACTTTCTCCTGCAAATACTTTAATATAACTCTAGCATCTCACAATTTCTTTTCCGTCAAATCACGATCCCATTTCTCATTCCCTGATAATTTCGAAACCGGATAACACCCGATAGCATAGGGAACAGCTCCATCTATATTAAAAGTTTCAATATCATATACACAAATTTTATTGTATTGACTCTCTACCGTTCTTGATGTGAATTATTCATATTTTGAATATAATTATCTACATTGAGATCACTAACCCAATTATCAATGAATCTGAAATTATCTTCAAATTCTTCAACAATTTTCTTCAATGAGCTCCCCCAAATGACACAAAAGTGATTCTCATAAAGATATAAACAATTTCTGCGCTCTTTTACGCTTTCCGGTTTGATCTGTCATCCATTGAATAAACCAATACCAATTCCTTGTTGACTAACAAATGTTTGAATACGAGCTGAGGTCATAAAGCTTTTTTCTGCGATCCTCATTTCGAAAAAAATCAAAATATTGTTTTTTTATAATCTTATATCAGTTAGATAATTATTACACTTCAAAAAGCAGTTATTACCAGTTGGGATATAGCAGTTTTTACCACGAAATTCAGCAATATCAGATAAATGATTTGTACCTTTTTCAAAATTAGTTCTCTTTACGGGTTTAAATTTGGGAAGATCATATTCGATACTTTGACCCTGAAAAATAACATCTTCACCCTCATATTTTTCATCTATTTTTTCGATATATGCTTCAAAATCATTTAACGTACGAAATTTCATATTAGTTTTTCACTTCACACCATTAATACTGAGATCGCCAATCAAATCAAAACCCTTCGTGTTCTTCATTTTATCCTTGATTTCATATACATTCTTCTTGCTTATTCTATTTGATTTGCCTTCAGCTAATCTGAAGAAGTCACCCAAGTCAATATCTTCATTTGCATTTCGTTTGCGGTTTCGTCGTTCGCTAATTGATCTACGTCAACTTGGCTTTTCGAATTTTGTTCGTTGCCCTTCATTTGTTAGGAAATAATTTATTAAAAAAAATTAACAAAATTCAAAATTATTATCAAGATCGAACTGAAAAAATATATTCTGCTTCTGAGGAAGTATCATATATAACAAATCAAAATAAATAATATGCTTCAAATGGTGATCAACCTTCAGATAAATTACAAATCTCAATCCATTAGTTACAGCTCTATAAATAGCTTTTTTGATATCTACAGCAATTGGTTAAAAATCATCAGGCATATTAGAATATTTCTCAGGTAATTCGTTATTAAATTTCAATTTATTCCCTTTAATTAGAGTGAGATGATATGCGAACTTGTCATAATTTTCCCCACTATATCTGCTTTTTATTTCATCAATGATATAAAATAATCTTTTTTCAGCGTACTTCCTTCTATGAGTATACCTAGTTTGTCTTTTCTTGAGTTTGGGTTTATTGATAAAAATAACTCTCTCACAACTATCACCCTGCAACATATTTTCACCATATTTCAACAATCTAGAGCTGCCAAAATAACTACATTCTTTGATTTGTATATTAGGATTATTTTCTGTTGGAGTAATGCTTGATAATTTATGTGTTTTATAATTGTTAATTATAAATCTTTGACTAAACTATAATATAAATTATTAACAAACATTTTCAATTAATAAGTTGCAATATACTGTCATCCAATTGTACTGCTGTTTGATTTTTATTCCAATTTATATTGTTTTTAATTTCATGTCTATATTTAAATATTTAGGTTCGTTAGTTTCAATCCATATTTGATTTTTATGAATGATATTTTTTTCTGCTAAAGGTGATGGTATTTCTCTATAATTGTTGTTATTAATTGCAATCATTTAAATTATAACTGTTAGTGTTTTGGATCTTTGAATAAATATACCTGATAACCAAATTTACCTACATAATCAAAACCAAAATTAGGTATTGTTCACAAGTTCAACAAAACTTTCATATTTGTTCGAAGAATAGATTAACGATTGATTGCTATATATGTGAAAGTAGTACCTTTATTATCTTTAAATTCATCACTATTCTCGCTGTTGATATCAAATTTATCACTAGACTTATCACTAGACTCACTGCTAACATCAGAATCATCAATAAAGTCTATATCAGGTTGATGTATACTTACATCACTCGATAATTCACTATCATTATAAATAGTGTTAGACTCACTATCACTGAGTGAGATCTTTTACAATCGAAAACAATTCTGAAGTTTTTCTTATGATAATAGTATAATTTAAATCAAAATATTTAATGTTATCATAATATCTATCTACTAATAACCATTTCATAACTCTTATTGCTTCATATCCATATTTCCAAATTCCAATCTCAGCTCCAATATTAAAACCCATATTACAAAATTTTTTAAAAATGGTATTATTAAAGTTTAATTTCGAACCCTTTAAAATCAACAAAG
Organism: Convolutriloba macropyga; assembly: GCF_964194025.1. Taxonomy (NCBI): domain Eukaryota; kingdom Metazoa; phylum Xenacoelomorpha; order Acoela; family Convolutidae; genus Convolutriloba; species Convolutriloba macropyga. The sequence goes on from NC_134480.1 coordinate 445,770, forward strand.
TTGTTGCAATCAATTTTAAATTTGATTCTCTATATATCTGCATAACATTCATGCGTATAACTGATATTTTTAATCCTGCCTATTCGTATCGATTACTAGATTTAGCTTGTTGTTTTCTCTGGACTTTTGTTAATTCACGTTTTTGTTTTGTAACTATAGTATTCCATATTAACCACCTAAATTCATATGGATACTCTATCGGAAATCTTCTGTTACAACTTCTACAAATTGTAGCATATTTCATATTAGCCTCATCTTCAGCTAAGTCAGTTTTTGCTTTTAGGTTTTTTTTACTCTATTAATTGTAGTGTTCCGTCGTCTAATTCTACTACTGATAGTGTTTTTGATAGTTTTGTGTTGAACATAACGTCATATCATCTTTTCAAATATTTAGGCATTTTGGTTTCGAACATGATGCTACCATCATGATCTATGCATTTTTTCGTTCTCAAGTCCTGTGTAAAATTCATTGTTTAGGTATTTCAATTATTAAAGAACAAAAATTTGAAATTAGTTTTCTAGGTTTAGTTTTGTCGTAATTTGATCATTTTCGAATAGGGTTAATTTTGTTCTTTTTCAATATCGATAGATTATATCTTTCACGTAAAAAGTCAGTATAATAACTCGGTATAGTATCAATAATTATTTCTGTTATCATGTATAGCTTATTAATCCAATTTGTAGTATCACCCTTAGAGAAAGTTTTATCAATATCAGGTGTCCTAACTAAGTCTCCTAATTTTTTTTGGTTTTCGTTTTCTCTTTTTATCTTGTTAGTTGTTTAATACTTTCTTTTCTTTAAAGAGTTTAGTAGCGCTTCAATTGGTGTCATCTTCGTTGAACTGTGAACTGTGTTGTTATGTTTTTTATTATTGAATCAAGAATATCAATCCAATTAGCATCTCCATTTTCAAATACCGGCCTCTACAAAAGATTTCGTATAGTTCTGTTAAATTGTTTGGCAAAAATGCGCCTTTCGATATATATCTAGAATACCTTTTTATGTTTTGAGATGTCAAGTAAAATTCGAAGATTTTATTTGCAAATTCTTTTCCTTCATTAGTTTCAATCATTTCTGGTTTTCTCTTTGATTCAGTCAGGATTTCAGCAAATGCGTCTTTGATTGTAGATGCATATTGATTTTTCAATGGAATAGACCATCCATTCTTTGAAAAATTGTCAATAACAACCAAAATGTAACGATGTCCTCTTTTGTTTCTCACGCTAAAATAAACAAGATCAAGAGGATCAGCTGACCAGGTATCGTCTATGCTTTTGATAATAGTTTTTTATTTGGATAAACTTTTTTAGGTGGTCTATCATAAATTTTATTAATAAAAATCTTGGTTAAATCTTTCTTTTTCAATTAAATCAGCGATAAAGATATAGTAGCCCACCAGTTGTTAGATCTCCAATTTTGACTCCTTTTCCAGTTATACAAATGTTACCAGCTTGCATTCCAGCACTCATGATGGCTTTGGAGTTCTTACTAGCTGCAGCAGCTCCCAATTGAGTAGCTACCTCTAAAGCTCTATCTGGATTAGCAATTAAGTTTTTCCAACTGGTTTTAACACATTATTATGAACTTCCTGGAAGAATTTTTTGATTCGTTCTCCTTCCATTTCTAATTGTTGAGGAGTATACGGTAAGCTTTTGATTTTTTTTGTATCCACAATGTCCTTTTAGGTATAACCTACCAGTTCCACTCATATGACCATAAGGACCTTTAGTAATGCCGATTTTTCCACATGCAAATTTAGAACTTTTAAGAAAAATGGTCCCTCTCGTCATCTATTTGGTTAAAATCTTTGACTCATTTTTTGTTGCAGTTTGCACATTTTCCTTTGATGATTATTATTACTCTTTTGGTTTTTGGATTGACTTTTTCAATTTGATTTTCCTTAATTGTGTGTGAAAAATGTCTCCCCTCTTAGGCAAAAAGATTCATTCATTAAATAGCCGTGAATAATAGTTAATTTTTTTTAAATCATAAACTCTGTTTGCTTGGACAACTAAATCATGCTCGTGGTATTTGTTACTTTTAGCTCTGTTATCTTTTGCTAGCAATGGTTGAATATTATAGTAATGCGATGCCTGTTTTAGTCGTTCAATATCTTTCAAATCGAATGAAGATAGCTGTCGAACGTGGTCTAGTTCTATATTTTCCCAGCACATATTCGGAGCCATTAGGAACTCATTGTAATTTTTTAATTCTGAATAAGTCATCCCCAATAAATCTTCTGTTCCATCGTTTTTAGGTGTTAGTTGTCGTAACAGAGCTTTGCGTAATCTGTTTCTCAGTTTGGTTGTGAGTTTGAAATTAATATCATTCTCCTATCTGTCTTTTTTATATATTCTTTTATTATCAAGGTATTAATCTCTTTTTAATCTTTCCCCAAGTTTTTCTTCTTTCGTTATCATTTAATTGCAATCATTTAAATTAGAATATTTAGTAGTTTTGAATCTTTGAATAAAAATACTTGAGAACCATAATTATCTACATATTCAAAATCAAATATAGTATTGTTCACAAGTTCATCAAAATTTTCATATTTGTTCGACGAAAAGATTAACAATTTATTGCTGTATATGTGAAAGTAGTGCATTTATTATCTTGAATTTCATCACTGTTCTCGCTTTTGATATCAGATTCATCACTAGACTCATCACTAGATTCACTGCTAACATCAGAATCATCAAAAAAAATCTTTATCAGATTGATATATACTTTCATCACCCGATATTTACTATCACTATATATAGTTTCAGATTCACTATCACTGGGTGAGATCATTTACAATCGAAAAATCTTCTGAAGTTCATCTTATATTTTTATCTTTTTTTCACAATAGTATAAATTGCATCAAAATAATTAATGTTATTTTAAAATCTATCTACTAATAACCATTTCATAGGTCTTTTTGCCTCATATCCATTTTTCCAAATTCCAATCTCAGTTCCAATATTAACACCCATATTACAAAACTTTTCAAAAATGAAATTAATAAAATTTAATTTCGAACTCCTTAAAATCACCAAAGTTGTTGCAATTAAATTTAAATTTGAATCTCCATATATCTGCATAATATTCATGCATATAACTGATATTTTTAATCCTACATATTTGAATCGATTACTAATTGTAGCCTGTTGTTTTCTTTGGATTTTTGTTAATTCAAACTCTTGTTTTGTAACTATAATATTACATATTAAACATCTAAATTCATATGGATTTTCTATCAGAAATCTTCTCTTACAACTTCTACACATTTTAGCATATTTCAAAATAATCTCATCTTCAGTTAAGTCAGCTTTGATGATAAGTTGTTAATTTTTTACTCTATTAATTGTAGTGTTCCGTTGTCTAATTCTATTACTGATTGAGTTTTTGATAGTTTTGTGTTGAACATAACTTCATATCAATTTTTCAAAGATTTAGGCATTTTGGATTTGATATGATCTTGCCAGCATAAATTATATGTTTTTCGTTATGAAGTTCTTTGCAAAATTTATTGTTTATGTATTTCATTTATTAAAGAACAGAAAATTGAAAATACTTTTCTAGGTTTAGTTTTGTCATAACTTGATCATTTTCATATAGTGATAAATTTGATTTTTTCAATATCGATTGATTATATCTTTCACGTAAAAATCAATGTGATAACTCGGTATAGTATCATACATTATTTCTGTTATCGTGTATAGCTTGTTAGCTTGTTATTCCGATTTGTAGTATCACCCATAGAGAAAGTTTTATCAACATCAGCTGTTCTAACTATATCTCCTAATTTAATTTTGGTTTTTAATTTTGCCTTTCATCTTGTAAATTATTTCATTAACTCTTTCAGAAGCTTGAATTGCTGTCATCTTCGTTGAACTGTGAACTGTGTTGTTATACTTTTTTATTATTGAATCAAGAATATCAATCCAATTAGCATCTCCATTTTCAAATATCGGCTTCCTCAGACGATTTCGTATAGTTCTGTTAAAATTGTTGGGAAAAAACTGCCCCTTTCGATATATATCTAGAAAAATTTTCTGTTTTGAGATTTCAAGTAAGAGTCAAAGATTTTGTTTGCAAAATCTTTTCCTACATCAGTTTCAATCTTTTTTGGTTTTCGTTTTTGATTCAGTCAAGATTTCAGCAAATGCGTCTTTGGTAGAAGATGCATATTGATTTTTCATTGGAATAGTCCATCCATTCTTTGAAAAAATTTAAGAACAACTAAAATGTAACAATATCCTCTATTGTTTTTCACGCTGATATACACGAGATCAAGAAAATCAGCTGACCAGGTATCGTCTATGCTTTCCATAATATTTTTTTCGGTGGGTAAACTTGTTTAGGTGGTCTATCATAAATTTCGACAACAAAAAATTTGGTTAAGTCTTTATTTTTCAATTAAATCAGCGATAAAGATATAGTAGCCCACCAGTTGTTAGATCTCCAATTTTGACTCCTTTTCCAGTTACACAAATGTTACCAGCTTGCATTCCAGCACTCATGATGGCTTTTGGGTTCTTACTAGCTGCAGCAGCTCCCAATTGAGTAGCTACCTGGAAAAATCTGCCTGGATTAGCAATTATTTCTTCCACTGTTTTCAATATTTTATTACAAACTCCCTTGAAGAATTCTTTGATTCCATCTCCTTTCATTTCTATTTGTTGAGGAGTATACGAAAAACTTTTGATTTTTTGCATCCACAATGTCCTTTTAGGTATAACTTACCAGTTCCAATCATAGGATCATAAGGCCTATTGGCAGCGCCGATTTTGATTTTTCCTCATGCACATTTAGAACTTTTAAGAAAAATAGTCCCTCTCGTCATCTATTTGGTTAAAATCTTTGACTCATTTTTTGTTGCATATTGCAAATTTTCCTCTGATGATTATTATTATTCTTTTGATTTTTGGATTGACTTATTCAATTTGTGTTTCATTCCAACAGCTGTTAACGTCAAAGATATTCCAGATGATACTCTTAAAATTCCACTAAATATTCCTGCTATAATTGAAATACATCTCTTAGTATTAAGTGATCTATAGTTTTTCTTATATTTCTCTTCATCCTCGATTAGCTTTCTATTTACCCTTCAGAATTTTAATTTAAATCTTTGATTTCATTATCTGACTTTTGTCTGACTGAGATGAGATCTGATTCGATATTTTTGTTTAAATATTTTTAGGTATTATTCATTTAATATTTTCAAAGCCAAACTGTTTTCTGTTTGTTTTTGAAAATAAGAGTAAGCAAATTCTCCATTATTAATTTCATTAGCATATTTAAATATATTATTTGATAGTAAATATTTCATTACTAACTTTAATTTTCTCTTATCATTTGATATATTATTTGTTTGAATAATATTGTTTTTTCATAAAGTTGTAAAATTGTAGTATTTGGATCAAACTTAAACTCAAAAACAGTATCATTTTCGTTCGCATTCAATACTTGATTTGTTTTCTGATAATCGATCATTTTACCATTCCTGAAAATTACGTAATAATTATCTATTTAAATATTACAAATCTAGTTCTAACTGCAAATATATTAATTTGATTGCAAGCTTCAAATTTTTATAGATCACCATTTGAAATTTCAATAGAATTTTGGAACATTGTGACAGCATGATGTTGATTTATAGGATTATTAAAAGTTGAAATAACTGAGCAAATATCTTCAATTGAAACATGTATAGCAGTAGTGGTAGGCCCACCTTTCCCTCCCGTATTTTCTTCCCGATGATAACATAAAAGTTTCTGAGTTAAATTCGATAATGTGTTTTTTACTATTCACATAAATGTTTGTTGCAACATCATTATCATCAATAGGATTTTTTGCATTGGTTATTCTTGTATCGTTCAAATTATTAATAGTTCCAACTTCCTCAATATATAAAGCTATAATACATCTATCTCTTTATTTGTAGCATTGTTAGCATTTTCACCTTGTAATCGCAAGAAAAAATTGAAATGATTAGTATTATTGACAACTTCTTCACTTTCAACAAATGACCAAGATTTTTTTATAGAGAATTTTTGATATTGACTACTTCCTTTCCACATACCAAGACCAAAATATTTACCAATGCTATTATTGACACCACTCATAATAAATGTCATCCTATAAGTTTTGTTTTGTACTAATTCTGGAAGATTAATTTTTGGAAAATGCATTGTGAAACTATTAATGCCGGTGCATTTATATCTTTCAAATTTTTCACCTAAAAACGATAATACATTCGCAGTGTAATTTGATGTTTTTTTGCCACCGTTGAATGGAAACTCATCAGATTTCAATCTATAATGTTTATCATAAATGTGTGGTGATGCAAAGTTTTTTTCAAGCTGGTATTTCAGAACAAAAGGATGTGTGGAGATAGCGGCTTTTACATTGTTATCAATAAAAGATTTACAAACTGCATCTTTTTCGTTTTGTGGCTGAACAATGTTTGTTGTTTTGTTTCCATTCATTTTAGTTACCTTTGTTTTTTCTTACTATTGTGTTATCGTTATCAAAATATTTCTTAGTAACTAGGTCGTATTCTTTTGTTGGATTATCACTATTAATAATTTTATATTGAAATTTTAAATTTATTCATTTATTTTGTCAGAAGTATTTAACGCTTCAAAATTTAGAGCAGCTATCTCAATTGTTTCAATTATTGTTAGAGATGCAGGATCAATAAAAACATTGAATTCTTTAATATTATTATGTGTTGCAGTTGACTCAATCAGTTGGAGAATGATTTTTAAAATATTTTTGGTACTACTTTGATTTGCAAATCCAAATTTAATATTCTTTAGTGATTGAGCGAATTAAAAATCGTAGAGTATATCTTAATCCAAAGTTTATATTAAGATTTGATATTTGAAATTTTGCTGCTTTCGCATTTGGGCCAGTAACTTTAAAAATAGTATAGGATATGCCAAGAAAACTGTTATCAGGAGAAACTTCACTAGTAGCATTAGTTATACCAGTTAGATGAATTTTATATAAATTATGATAAACAAATTTACTTGGAAATGTATGTTCTAGTTCTTTTCGTATTAAATCTGGAATTTCAGAATCAAGCTGGTATTTCAGAACATAAGGATGTGTGGAGATAGCGGCTTTTACATTGTTATCAATAAAAGATTTACAAACTGCATCTTTTTCATTTTGTGGCTGAACAATATTTGTTATTTTGTTTCCATTCGTTTTAGTTACCTTTGTTTTTTCTTACTATTGTGTTATCGTTATCAAAATAGTTCTTAGTAACTAGGTCGTATTCATTTGTTGGATTATCACTATTAATAATTTTATATTGAAATTTTAAATTTATTCATTTATTTTGTCAGAAGTATTTAACGCTTCAAAATTTAGAGCAGCTATCTCAATTGTTTCATTTATTGTTAGAGATGCAGGATCAATAAAAATATTGAATTCTTTAATATTATTATGTGTTGCAGTTGATTCAATCAGTTGGAGAATGATTGTTAAAATATTTTTGGTACTACTTTGATTTGCAAATCCAAATTTAATATTCTTTAGTGATTGAGCGAATTAAAAATCGTAGAGTATATCTTAATCCAATATTTATATTAAGATTTGATATTTGAAATTTTGCTGCTTTCGCATTTGGGCCAGTAACTTTAAAAATAGTATAGGATAAGCCAAGAAAACTGTTATCAGGAGAAACTTCACTAGTAGCATTAGTTCTACCAGTTAGATGAATTTTATATAAATTATGATAAACAAATTTACTTGGAAATGTATGTTCTAGTTCTTTTCGTATTAAATCTGGATGCTCAATATTGATCTTCTAGATCTAATTTTCACTTCTTCTATTTTGTTAATCAATTGATTATTAACATAACAATAGTTGCAAAAGCTATATCTTGCCCAATTAAGCCTTTTGCAAGATAAATATAATCGTTTTGAAAATCTTCATAATATGAAACTCTGGTTAAACTACTTTCACCAATTTTTTCACTCATATATTGTTTTGTTGGTAGCGTTATTGGTGTTGAAATAAAATCATGATTAGCGACATCAATTGAGTCTATGTTATCGTTTGTTTTTTTTATAATTTATTATTGATTTGTCGTCTTTAACTTATTTTATAGTGGCTAATTCAATAACCTTACCCCTTTCCAACTTTTTAAGTGAGATATAATCATTTGTTAGTGGTTCATGTGTTGGAATTCTTAGTAATGTACTTTCATTAAAATTTTCGTCAACAATTTTTTATTGACTGTGTCAAAATCATTGATAGGATTGACTGAGTTTTTAATTTTATATTGCTGTTTCATATCAATATCTTCTTCCATATCAGATTCAATCTAATTTGGTCGAGCATAACTCTTGGTAACCCCTACATTAGTATCTTTGCTTCCATTATAAACCGCTCTTACAAAATTATCTGTCATTTATTATAGTCATAATAGTTTTTGTGAAACTATAACCATTATTCATTAGAAAAAGAAAATATAAAAAATAACTAGCCCAATTATATTCGTTTACGTTCTGTATTGCGTTAGAATTTACATGAAATTCACACCATAAACCATCAGGATTGTTTTCAGCAAATTGATTGCATATTTTAGTTGCAATTTCAGCACAGAAGCTATCGAAGTAGCTCGAACCGTTGAAGGCAACCCAGTGAGCTCCGCGATTATAATCTTCCGTCAGGTTTATGATACCCTTTTTATTGTAAATTTATCTGTTCCAATATATATATTCTAAAATCTTTTACTCCAATATTGTGTGCAAATTGAATTGTTTTTCTACCAGATGTTGATTTATTTTTTAAGTCATGTTGTTTCATAAATTTATCCATTTAGATAATTTCAAATTGACGTTGGCTATCGCTTGATAATGAAATAATTGTTTGTGAAAATTTTAATGCTGTTGCTGGATAGTTAGTACCAACTGCGTCATATCCTACTCTAAATTTAAATTCCACTGAAATTGGTTGCGATGAAGGATCATCTTTTTGTGCTCTGAGATCAATACCCAAGAGTTATAAAATTCTTTAAAATCTTCAAATAAAATGTATTGTGATCCTTCATCTCTAATACAATCTTTGTAAAATCTAAAATTTTCATTGCAGGGTTCATTATACTTATTTCTTCCAAAATTTATCTGATAATCATGTTCAGGATATCTAACAGATCCTATATTGCAAGAAGCTTCAAAATACATCTAAATTATCAAATTTTGCATTATTTTGCCGTTGATTTGGACCTGTTTTTGCTTGTGATCGAAAACCTACAATGACATAAATTGGAATATCAATATCAGATAACGAACCAATTTCCATTCGCCACTTGTTCTTTGAATTTACTTGTTTTGATGATATCATTCTTGATACAAAGGAAAATTCTGTGTTATTTTTTGCTAGAAAATGTTCATTAACTAGAGAAATATTATCGAACGAAGAATTATCATGTCTTACGTACCAGACGATATGTTTAATTTCTAATTCTGCCGCAACATCAGCAGCAACACCAGCGATTGTATTATATATTCTATTCCCAATATCTGCACTTTTCATTGTAAAAGTATATCCCATGCCATAATTTATTTTATCGAGATGGGCTATATATCCAAAAAAAATGTTTCATATAGATTCTAGTGAAAATTGTACCTTTTTCTACTGTATCATTGAGTAGTCTGTCACGTTTTGTAGTAGTGCATCTGATGTTTCTTTTTTTTAACTGATCGTCATATCTTCTTCATTATCAGATTAGAGCTTATACATCAAACTCGCGCCATAAACGTTATCAATAGTTTCTAATACTTTCGAACGAAAAGATTTTAATGTCATTTCTCTGAATAAACTAACCCTAAACAAATTAATTGGTTGTATGTTATCATTATCAACATATCGTGTATCACTTGCATTTTTAAGAGTTTCTATTTATAGTTCTATGTATGAAGCCATTACATCAGAATAGACATCTTCCCTGTGTATAAAAATATTGAAAGGGGAAGTTCCATTAACAGCTTTCATTGAAGTTGGACAATTTTCAACAGAATCTAATTTATATTTTGTAGTATGAATTATTTCAAGTCTATCCAATTGATAATTTTCTGATGTAGTGTTTTCTTTAAATTGTTCTCCCATTTATAGAACTAAATTTGATGTCTTATAAGTTCTTACAAATACACCTCCTGTTAGTTTCCTAAGTTCATCATAATTTTTTTTTGGTTAGTTTAGTTTCTATTTTTTTTTCTTAGATGTAGGTTTTGTATTTGGTTTGGATTTTGCTTTCGGATCTAGCGTCATTTATATATCAATAATTCTATTTCATGTGATGTGTAAATTCTACTAATTCACCATGCATTTCAACTCGATTTGTTGTACTCTCCTAAAACCAAAATCCTATACCATCTAACTTCTCTTTATATATGTACTTATAGAGATCTAGGTTAGGTTCGCAAACAAATTTAGCACCAGGAACTTCATTTAATTTAATAGTCAATAAAATGTTTGAAGGTAATCCGTTTTTTAAAGAGCCAACAATGCAATCACAGAAGAGATAAATACGATGTATAGCAATGATATTAACTTTGTTCTTAGAATAGTTGAATGGATTTGATATGATTTTTGATCCAAATCCTAAAAGATCTTTTAGAGTGTTAAGTTGAGTAAAATCAATTTTATATCCTTTATTATGATGAATAATAGAATGAAGTGTAGGAGCGTTAGCTTCAATATTTATTGGATTTTCTGATTCGTCTGTAAAGTTAAGTTCAAGAGAAAGTTGTCTGATAACTTCATCATTAATCTGTTTTATCTCATAAGCTCGATGTGGAAAAACGGTTTCTTTCCATTTTGTACCATCAAAATAAACAGTTTTATTATTCTTAGAGTTTATATTGAATATTCAGTTGTAGGTATTAAATGAGCTAACCCCAATAACGTAATTACCATCTGAAACATCAAGACTATCTTGAAAAGTTTATTTAAATAAGTCTGAAATAAAACTATCTTCGTTAGGAATTTGTGGTAAAGGACGTGTGTTTTTATCAATAGAGTTCATAACTGGTAAAAGTTGTTCCATTTATTCAATAAAATTATTCAAACCATTTTCATGTTCATAATTTGAATGTTCACCCAGTCGCTAAAGTTCATGTAAAGTTGCTGATACCTCTCGATATGCATTGCTATTACCTGCGAATTGTTCACAAACAAGAACTTCTAAACTGTCATCTAGAAAGGCAGGATTAGATGATAAAATTATAAAGTAGCCGGTACCTTCAATTTCCTCACGATTAAGTATGTAATCAGCCATAGATTCTTCATTGGTACCATAATTCGGTATCTTATTTAAAACACGATTTGATTTTACATCTCTACCTAACCCACCTGCATATGCTATAGATTGTGTGAGACCTTCTTTTTCTTCGTCTGTCAATTGATTAGCATTTATCTTACTTCCTTTCAAAAATAATTAGAAGAAAAATAGAGTTATTTGATATTCCGATTCATCAAATTTTATTTTTCTGTCTACGATCTTAAAAGGTTGGTCATTCACAAAGTAATTATAAAAATCGTTTTTTATGAATTTGAAATTTTTTTGTGTGTTTTCATTGCCTAACAGAGCAGAAAAACTATCAGAAATTTCAACATCAATAGCCATAATTTTTTCTGTTTCTTCATTTGAATTTGTAATCACTTTTTGCATTGAATCTATATTCTATTCAATAGCTTCAGTTTGATTATGTTTTTGTTTTGTGTTTTCTTCTTGACCTGGTTTAATAACTTCGGTTTGTTTTTTTCCTGAGATCTGTGATGGCAGTATTTGCTTCTGTTAAATTATAATTTAGTGTCTGTTTATTTATTTTTTTATTAAGTTGCAGTTTTTTAATATCTTTTCGTTGATTAATAATTGGTTTCATTTTATCTATGTCTTCGATATTATTAGGGGTATAATATGTCATTTATAAAATGAAAAAAGGATTGTTGCCGGTATATAAATTTTATTTAAATTTTTTCGATATCTTCCTTCATTTATGTTTTTTGACATATCAATAGTTATTGGTTGATATTTGGTTTGCCAGCAATTAGAGCATAATAATTTGAATTCTTCACTATTCATATCCATACTAGCTTTATCTTGAAATAAACTTTGAACATCTCTGAAGTTATTTGGTATGAAAATGAAAAATAAGTTACCATTTGCTCTTGTTGTTCGTTTTGGTAGTTCATAGTAATTTTGGCTATTAATGAAGACCTAAATATTATTGTGACGAGATCTTTTGAATAATGCTTTTATTCTGGGATCGTTCATTTCTTTTTCATTGAGATCGTCCAGTATTATCATAGTTGACTCACCTGTATACTCTTGCGGATATTTTAATTCATCAATGTTTTCATAAGCAGGTATTTCAATTTTAGATGGTTTAAAGTTTTCATCACTAAGAAGATCTTCAACAGTCTTTTTGTTTTGTAAAACTTTATTAATTGATTTTAAAGATATATGATCTTCAAAGCATTCTATTAAAGAGCAAGTCTTCCCACAAGCAGATGGTCCTGTTATTACCACTTGAACTGAATGATTTGGATAATTTTTTTTCATTTATTTATTTGAAATTTTTCTTCGCATATAAATGGCGTATCCCAAATGTCCTATTAACAATATTGGAATTCGATATCCGCTATTTGTAGTGATGGATATATGTAACAAGAGAAATGTTTAGCCGAATGGATTCGAATAATTATTAAGTCACCCGTGAATCGATATGTTATTGAATTTGTTGAACCTGTTTAATAAGTGAGAAATGTTTAAAAGATTATTGTGATGAAGTGGAAGATACTTATGAAGGAACTAAATTTAAACATGTGAAAGAGGATGTAATTGTTGCTATTATATTAGATTATTTGAAGATGACGGAGATTTAGGAATTATTTTTGACAAAGATTTAATGATGAAATTAGTTAAGAGAGATGAATATATCCTAAAGTATGCGAATGATGAATTGCGAAATAGTCGAGAAATTGTTGAAATTAGACTTGCAAATGATGGTCATACTATGAAATATGCTTCTGATAGATTAAATAGAGAATTTGTACTGAAAGCCGTTAAATTATGTGGATTTGCTCTCGAACATGTTTCTGATGAATTGAAGGATGATAGAGAAATTGTTATGGAAGCAGTAAGAAATTAAGGAATTAGTCTGGAATATGCTTCAGATCGATTAAAAAATGATAAAGAAATTGTTATGGAAGCTTATGCTGAATGCTCCCATGAACTTATAAATGATTTAGATTTAGCTTTAGAAGCTACAAGTTGTGATATTCATATGATAGAATATGTTCTCAAAAAATGAATAGAATCAAATAACAAACTGAGAGAAAATTATATCTATAAGCAAGGTATGCGTGGTGCTTTTAAGAGAATGATTGTAAATCGAAATTAAATCCAGAAAAATTTATTTGAAAAAATTTAATTTTATTTAAATGAGACCAAAGTGTCCGATTAATGATATTGGTATTAGACATCCTGTTATTTGTAGTGATGGGTAAATGTATGAAGAAAAATGCTAAGAAGAATGGTTAAAAACGAACTATACTTCACCAGTGAATCAAAAATTTATTGAATATGTCAGACCTTGTAATTTTGAAGAAATGTTTAAATGAAATTTCTGATGATGTTGAAGATGAATATGAAAGAAATAAAATTAAATACTCAAAAAATGAGAATCTTTATGTATATTATTGTAGAATGCCTGAAAGTGGCGAAGAAAATACCGATAAAATCGATAACAAAGTGACGAAGAATCTCTTTGAGAAATATGGAAATGTAATGGATTTTGATTCTGATTCTCTTATCAATGATAAAATTTCTATTTTAGAATGTGTTTAACAGAATGAATATTCTCTAAAATTTGCTTTTGATGAAATGAAAAATGATAGAGAGATTTTTAGGGCATCAGTAAAACAAAATGTTAGAGCTTTAATATATGCATCTATTAAATTAAAAATTGATAGACAAATTATTCAAGAGGTGATTGGTAATGTTAATAGTTCTCGAAATGAATCTATTGAAGATTTAGAAAACCTTAATAAAATTCAAGGATATATGCTATAGATGTTTTACGTGGGAACTGCAAAGTAATGTAAGCTTAGGAACAAAATCAAAAACTGTTTGAAATTTTATTTTCATATTATTTGAACAATCTAAATTTAGGAAAGTGCTTTCACAGTGATTGTTTAATATCATGATATGTTTCTTCAGAAAATTGAAAAAAAAAACAATAAGTCTGTAGGCATTTCCCAATTCCAATAATTGAATATATTACTGTAAGTGTGCGGGTATTAGAACTTTTGATCTTTACGAAGTACAGTACTTTTATTAATGTTGACAGAGTGTGCACATATTACGCAATATTTTATTGATTATTCAATAATCAAAAAGATTATATTAGATCTTTAGGTAGTGGCGAGCGAGCGCTAGTAGGTTGACGGATAAGGTTCCTGTTTGGGAATGGTCGTCTTGAGTGAGCGAAGCGAGCGAGATATGATAATTTTTAAATTGGTACCGTATCCGCAATCTACTATACTACTCACCTTTGTATGCTGAGAGGCAAATTCGAGTGCATTTCGAATGCACGGTAGTCTGATTAGAGGTCACTCTTGTTGGACTGTCAGATCAGAGTCAGTTTCGTTGTGGAACTCAACCTGGGCATCATCTTGAGAAGTTCTTCCTCGAACATTTGACAAAAGGCAAATTTGACGAAAAGGCAAATTGTAGTGAGAAACTTTGAAAGTTTAGAAAATATTTCCAGATCAGCACCAACTTCCCCGTATTACTGAAAAACAATTAGCAATTCTTATGGATTCTTCCTCACGCTTTCTGCTCAAAGCGGGGGAACATCAAAAGTATGTAATTTTTTGCTAGTCTCTATATAAAAAGAAAAATTGAGAAATTGAAAACAAAATTTTCAATGATAAAAATTTCATTTTGAGGCCCAATGGCACAAGATTTGGAAAATTGTGAATGAGTAGTTAATCTTTAGCAAGAGTCAAAACGAAGCACTTCTGAGTAGCAAATTTTCAGCAAAAATAGAGCTGAAGCATTCTTTTTAACTGCGATCGCTAACTTGTTTTATTTATCCATCATTATGCTCTTTTATAAAATCTCTATTTGTTGAAAACAGTTTGATAATTGTCCTCGATAGAATAGTTTCTGAAAAAAATATATTTTTGTTAGTGTCTCGTACTACTTGGTCGCAGATTGACTAGGACACAATATAAGTTGCATATATTTCTTATTGTTGGATTTTTTTTTATTGATATCATGAAATGGATGTCTCTGCCTTTGCAAAACCCCTGAAAAAAAGCAGCTGACAAAAAAATGATCAAATTTAGTAAATTTTTAACGTTTTGGAAGGTACAAAATCAGCTGAAAACGTTTTTGGTTGGCAGAAGAGCGTTATTAAACATCACGCAATTTGCAATCCGAGGTCTTGAAAAACTGCTAATGAGAGGAAGAACTCAAACCCCTAAAGCCTAAAATAACCAAACAAAATGACACCATAACTAATCAAAGATTTCAGCTAACCTTAATCAAGGAACAGCTGTGCACAAAATATCTTGAGTAGCAGTCGAAGAATAAAATACCTGCAGCAACCTTATTCAATTTAACTGAGTCTGTAATTAAAAAACATTTTTTTTTCGAAATTGAATTTTTTAGCTCTGTCTGTTGCTTTCTAAATGCGCTACTCAACGAGTAACAAGTACGTAAATGTAAAGTTTGCGTATCAAGATACGTGGTTTTTCAGCCGTCAAAGAAAGTACTTGGAATTTTTCGAATCCCGTCAAAGTTTTGTGATTGTATTTTGAATGAAAAGTCTCGTGTACAAAAACATCACTTGAGTGAGTGTCCAATGTTGAAGTGGAGTACAAAAACATCTTCGGAGAAAAATTGGAAATAAGGTTAACACTACCGGTTAATTCAAGTTTCATTCGAATATGAAAACAGTACAATTGAAAGCTTCCGCACACTGTCTATTCGAGGCAGATTAGAGATCATTTTCGTCTGGGACGTTCTGATCAGAGTCAATCGATCTGGAACTCAAACTGGGATCTTATATGCGAACTTCAACTTCGAACATATTCGATTGAAGTTTCGGCACCAAAAATTTTGAAAAATACTAACGAAAGGACAAAATTTAGCCAGAATCTTTGAGAGCATAAAACGTAACCAAAGATAAGCAACAGCTTCTGCTTATTACTCAACAACATTGATAATGCTTGTGGATTCTTCCTCCTGCTGCCCGCTCAAAGCGGGAGAGAAGATTTCCCATATATTATCTGCGTTGTTGTGTAAACAAAACTAGTTAGTTTTTTTGCTTGATATAAAGTAAAAAAGTGAGAATTTGAAAAACTCAGATATAAAAATTTTCAAATAAAAATGATTTCATTTTAAAACCTAACGGCGAGGGCAGCAACTGAAAATCTTCACCCAAAAAAAGCTGTTCAAACCTCGCAAAAGAATTCAGAGTTTTTTGGATTGCCCACAGTCTCTTGGAAAAGTGAGGTTTTCCAGTCTCTTGGCAAACTTGTTTTATAATTATCATGATCTACTATAAAACCTTTATTTTTTGAAAAAGCGGATATATTTATCTTCTATAGAACAGCTTCTAAAGTTTCCGAAAAAATTATTTTCGTTTGTATCTACCTGCTCGCATAATGACCAGAATTCAATCTAAATGGCATATAATTCTTATCATTGGATTGTTTTCATTGAGACCATGGTATCTGCAGGATGGATGTCTTTGCCATTGCAAAACTCCGGCACAAAAAGAGCACTTGCCAAAAAATTACAAAGTTTGAACAAAATGGGTGAATAGTGAGAGAATCAGCGAAAAATTGTTCTTGGTTGGCAGGAAAGAGTTATTAAACATCACGTCTTTTGCAATCGAAGGTCCTGAGAAACTGCTCGTGAGCAGAAGAGTTGAATCAAAATCAACAGTTTTTATATGAACGACGCCAAAAGCGCGAAAACGAAATACAACAACACCATATTTTATCAAGGATTTCAGCTAACCTTAATCAAGTAACAGCCATGGACAAAATCTCTTGAGTAGTTGTTGAGGTAAATAATACCTACAGCAATTCAATTCTAGTGCGTCTTTAATTTAAAACTACTTTTTTTTCGAAATTGAATCCATAGCACTGTCTGTTGCTTTCTACAAAGGCTACTCAGCAAGTAATAATTATGTGAAAGTAAAGATTAAGCGTTAAGTCGAGTGGTTGTTCAGCTGTCAAAGAGATTACTGGGAACATTTTGAATCCCGTTGGAGTTTCGTGACTGTTCGTTGAATGAAAAGTCTCATGCAAGAAAAGCGTCACTCGAGTGAGTGTCCAAACTGAAATGGAATATCAAAATATCCTGCTGATGGAAACAATGGAAATAAGCTTAATACTACCGGTCACGTCGAGGTTCATGCAAATAAAAAAACAGCGCAATTAAAAGTTTGCACACAGGAGGTCACCTTTTGTCTGAGTCGGTCAAGATTTAACGATCGAGATTCAACGAAGGGGCAAAATTTCTTCAAAAACTTTGAGAAATTGAGAAAACGAAATCCCAGAAAAGCAAAAAATTTGTCTATTACTGAACAATAATTGATAATGCATGCGGATTCTTCCTCCCGCTACCCGCTCTAAGCGGCAGAGAATTTTTCCCGCATCTTGAGTGCGTTGTTGTTTGAATGAAGTGTGTTACTTTATTTACTGGACCTGAAAGGAAATAAACAGGCGAGAATTTGACAAACTGAAAATTTCGAAAAAAATGACGTCATTTTAAAGCCTAACAGCGCTGGCAGCAATTGAAAATCTTTACAGAAAAAATATTCTTTGAACCTTGTAAAAACAAAATGATTCAAACTTATTCGATAGCCCACGCTCTCTTGGAAAAGTCAAGTTTTCATTAAGCTTTTTCGTTCTGGCTTCAAATCCACCAACTGTACGCTAGAGTTGTTAATATATATTCCAGAACAGCAAATGACAGTAAACAAAACATCGGCGTTAAAACTAAATTAGTCAGCTGTCTGTTCTAAGAGCACCGAAGAAGAACTGGATTTTTGAAAGAAAAGCGGTGATTACTGTTAATGCGTTGAATAAAATTATCTGCGCATTTCGACGGGTTTCTTGCAAAAATTCGTCGCAAAAATCACTGCATTTCTCACAAAAGTTCACTGCAAAGTTCATCGCATTTCTTACAAAAGTTCGCCGCATTAACTTTTGTGGCATTTTAATGCAAGAAATTTGGTGAAAGCGGTGAAAAAAGAGCTCACCGCAATTTCACCACATTTCTTCCAAAAATTCACTGCAGTTGTTTTCCAATGTTGAATTTTTAAATCTGATTTGAAGGAAGGGACAGTTAGAGCAGTGGAATAATAACTTGAAGTGGAGTAATAAGACATGCAGAAGGTGAGAGGTTCGCACCCGTGTACGTAAGTTTCTTTTTTTAAGAATACCGAGAACGCATTGAAAATAAATACTTAACCCACTCACTGCAAAAATATGTAAGAAAAACGCGGTGAAAAATAGCTTTTGTAAATAACAAAGAAACTCGTCAAACCTAGAAAAATTTTCAAACTTTTTCAATAGCCCACACTCTCATGGAAAAGTCAAGTTTTCCAATCTCTTGGAAAACTTGATTTATATTTCCATCGTCAAGTTCTATTCTAAAAGCTCTGTTAATAGAAAAAAATAGATAGCTTTAATTCTACTGAATAGCTTCTAAAATTTCGGCAGAAATTATTTTTGTTAGCATCTTGTGCTTCTTGGTCGCACATTGACCAGAACACAATCTAAATCGCAGCTGATTCTTTTCGTTACATTTTTTTCACTGAGAATATAGTATCTACAGAATAGACGTTGCTCCCATTGGAAGAGCACTGCACGAAAGAGAGCACTTTTCTAAAAAATATAAAGTTTGAAAAAATTGATGAAATTGTGAATGTCTTTGAAGATACAGAACCAGCTAAAAATTGTTTTTGGTTGGCAGGAAAGAGTTTTTAAACATGGCATATTTTGCAATCTGAGCTCCTGAGAAACTGCTAGTGAGAGGCAGAGTTGAATCAGAATCTACAGTTTTTATGTGAACTAAGCCACAAGCTCTAAAACGAACAAACACAAAACCAGAATTAATCAATGATTTCAGCTGACCTTAATCAAGGAACAATCGGGGACAAAACATCCTGAACAGCAGTTGAAGAATAAAATACCTGCAGCAGCCCTATACAATTCTAGTGCGTCTGTAAATAAAACTATCTTTTTGAAATTGAATCTTTGTTCTATCTGTTGCTTTCCACAAACGCTTTTCCACGAGAAATAAGTATGTAAAAGCAAAGATCACGCAATAAGATACCTAGTTTTTCAGCTGTCAAAGAGAGTACTTGAAACATTTCGCATCCCGTTGGTGTTTTGTGACTGTATCTTGAATGGAAAATCTCATGCAAGAAAGCGTCAATCTAGTGAGTGTCCAATACTGAAGTGGAATATTAAAACATCTTGCGAATAGAAAAATTGGAAATAAGGTTAACACTACCGGTTAATTCAAGTTTCATTCGAATATGAAAACAGTACAATTGAAAGCTTCCGCACACTGTCTATGCGAGGCAGATTAGAGGTCAATTTCGTCTGGGACGTTTTGATCAGAGTCAATCTCGATCTGGAGCTCAAACTGGGATCCTATTTGCGAACTTCAAATTCGGACATATTGGATTGAAGTTTTGGCATCAAAAATTTCAAAAAATACTATCAAGACTGAACAAAAGGGCGAAATTTAGTCAGAATCTTTGAGAGCTTAAAACGTAATCACAGATAGGCAACAGCTTCTGCTTATTGCTCAACAACAATTAGTAATGCTTGTGGATTCTTCCTCCCGCTGCCCGCTCAAAGCGGGAGAGAATTTTCCCAAATCTCGTGTGCGTTGTTGTGTAAATGAAACGTGTTATTTTTTTGCTGGACTCAACATGAAATTTAAAAAATGAGACTTTGAGAAACTGAGAAATAGATAGTTTCGAAGAAAAATGAGGTCATTTTGAAACCTAATGGCGAGGGCCCCAATTGAAAATCTCTATACAAATAAGCTGATCAAAAACCTTCAAACTTATTCGATAGCCCACGATCTTGGAAAAGTCAAGTTTTTAATCAACACCATATTTTATCATGGATTTCAGCTATCCTTAAACAAGTAACAGCCATGGAGAAAATATCTTGAGTAGTAGTTGAAATAAATAATACCTGCAGCAATTCATTTCTAGTGCGTCTTTAATATATAACTACATTTTTCGAAATTGAATCCATAGCTCTGTCTGTTGCTTTCTACAAAGGCTACTCCGCAAGAAATATTTATGTGAAAGAAAAGATTGAGCGTTAAGACGAGTGGTTTTCAGCTGTCAAAGAGAGTACTGGGAACATTTTGAATCCCGTTGGAGTTTGGTGACTGTTCGTTGAATAAAAAGTCTCATGCAAGAAAAGCGTCACTCGAGTGAGTGTCCAATACTGAAATGGAATATCAAAATATCCTGCTGATAGAAACAATGGAAATAAGCTTAATACTACCGGTCACATCGAGGTTTATGCAAATAAGAAAACAGCGCAATTAAAAGATTGCACAGAGGCAGATTAGAGGTCACTTTCTGTCTGAGACGGTCAAGATTTAACGATCAAGATTTAACGAAAGGGCAAAATTTTTTCATAAAACTTTGAGAAATTTAAGAAAAAGAAATCCCAGAAAAGCAACAAATTTTGTCTATTACTGAAAAACAATTGATACTGTTTGCGGATTTTTCCTCCCGCTACCCGCTCTGAGCGGCAGAGAATTTTTTTCCCTATCTCGAGTGCGTTGTTGTTTGAATGAAACGTGTTACTTTATTTACTCGAACTGATAACAAATAAACAAGTGAGAATCTGACAAACTGAAAATTCGAAAATTTCGAATAAAAATGACGTCATTTTAAAGCCTAACAGCGAGGGCATTAATTGAAAATCTTCACAGATAAAATATTCTTTGAACCTTGCAAAAAAGAAAATGATTCAAACTTATTCGATGGCCCACGGTCTCTTGGAAAAGTCAAGTATTCTTTAAGCTTTTTCATTCTGGCTTCGAAACCACCAACTATACTCTAGAGTTGTTAATGTATATTCCAGATTAGCAAATGACAGTTAACAAAACATTGGTGTTAAAACTAAAATAGTCAGCTATCTGTTCTACAGGCACCGAAGAAAAACTGGATTTTTCTTAAGAAATGTGGTGATAACTGCGTTGACTTTTGTGGCATTTTAATGTAAGAAATTTGGTGAAAGCGGTGAAAAAAAAAACGAATTCACCCCAATTTCACCGCATTTCTTCCAAAAATTCACAGGCTAGAGGTTTGATCCCGTGTAAGCTTCTTTTTTGTACAAATACCGAGCAGGCTTTATTTGTGAATTAGGCAAATTGGTTGAAAATCGATTATTATACTGAAATGAATGTGATTAACATGACTGAACAGGTGGGGCTGATGTAGGTCTATTTTCCTCCACGAGACGACGAGGAATGCTTTTTCTAATTTTCCGACTGACGTAAGAAATTCGATTTATGGCATCAGCTAGCTTCATTTTTGATCTTAAATTAATATAAGTCTCAAACTCCCAAACAACAAAATGTTAAAATTGGTATCATTTTAGGTCTGGTTTAAAAACAGACGCACTAAGCAGCGGAAGAAAGAGCAGAAACGTCTTCAAGAGAGCCAAGAAGCAGCTGCCTTAAGGTTCAATGCTAAAATATTGCAACAAACTCCGAGCTATTATGTTCCTACGCAACTCAATCGACAACACAGCTACTTGGCCGATGAATTAGTGGCTGAGGACAATCCAGTACCCAGTCATACACCTCCTCCGTCTTCTGAGATCCAATCTGAGGTACATATTCCGATTCTAGAACTAATGAATCCGTGTCCGACATATCGATACTGTTCGAATGTGGCCATGCCGATGCAACCTGAAGACTACACGACTTGGACCTCAACCGCTAATATGGCTAATTTGGGAAAGATGACAGACATATGGGCAACTACTCCGCCTGCAGAATGGGGAACATTCTGGACACCAAACATGTAGAAATTCGATAGTTTATGCACTAATTACTATCGCCGCTGTAATACAGATATATGAACAAGATATCTGACTCATGATAGTGAACAAATCCATCGAAACTAAAACACTCAGTTTAATTGAGACGCGCATTTATCTGAACTAAGTACCCTACATAATTGAAGCCATTTTTTTTCAAATTCTATCATTAGAGCAGCACACACAAACTGAGGTTTCCTATTCCCGCTCAGTTTTTGTTATTAGTTTACTTTTTAAGAGCGTGCGTGACCTTCCCAGGTTGAGGTGCAGACACAAATTGAGCTAAGACTACACCCACCGGAACGTACACCTGTGTGTTCCCAGATCAAAGTTACAGGGTCCAGACAGCTTTTCAAAGAGCGCACAAAAGTCTGGACCATGGTCTGATTTGGGTCTGATTAGATGTCACTTCGGCCTGGTTGGTATGATCGCAGGTCACTTCAATCTGGAAGGTCTGATCAGATGCGGATTCGAGCACACTTGAGACTGATCAGAGGCCGTTTCACATTCGTATCTAGTGACAATGTACAGCTCAACAGTAGTTGTAAATATAGGTATCAAACGCAAAAACAAAAAAAAAACAATGAAAATCGTGTTTAAAATCATGTTTTTAAACTATTTTATAACAGTGAAAATCGTATTTTAGTGATACTTTCATTTTTCGTTTTTGCGTTTGACTGCTTTGTTTACAATTACTCTCCATTGATGAATTGGAGTAAAAGTTGCAAGAATTTTTTCGTAGTATGTTTAAATCAAAACTTTAAAATGTTCTTTGACTTATTTAAGGAGAATCGGATATATTTTATCGATCAGCCTACATAACGTTTTGAAAACCACATTTGCTGAAAGCAGTGACTAAGCAAATTTTGTTGGCAAAATGTAAACAAGTCAAAATTTTGCTAAACAATTTTCGCTACATCCTTGATGCGAATAGTGCGTGACAGTAGGAATGCAAATTTGGAATTAGAATATTAAACAACACTCTGCGACCTTTTTGAGCAAATATGCGTCCTCGAAAAACATTAAACAAATGAATTTCAAAAAAGTACGAAATTGATAATTCTACAACTGAAACAGAACAGCAAACAGTTCAATCGGTTTATTAAGCATAGCAAATCGTTGCAGTGAAGTAAAATTTTGTTGCTGATAAAAATGAAACACTTCAACTATCACTTTCTCACCGAAAGTCTGATTTTTTATATTAGCAAAACTGATTTTGTTAGAGAATGTTTTGACTGGTGGTGGTCACCCCTTTTCTAGACTCAACATTTTGCGCACTACAATATGCCATGCATAGCACATAACCCCTGTTCTTTACCTTATGATAAAAACGAAACATGACGCTGCAGAGGTAAACCTAAGTCGCCACGGGCAAATTCGCCCGATCAGTGTGCCTCTTGTTCGTTTTTCCTCTACTAAATCATTGAAAATGCAACAATATTCCGAAAATTAGATACTTAATCAAAAACAGTCAAAATTGATGGGAATTGCGCAACGCACTTTCGCAAAAGAGCTCAAAGAAGTCAAGGAATTCAGTCGCATGCGCTTTTTGTAAAACACACAAACAAACCACAGCTTTTTTGAAACAATGACAGAGGTACATGGAGAGAGGAAAGATTTTGAAAATTTGAAGAACGAAGACTTGATAAGTGAATGTTTGAATTTGAATAAATTATTATTACAAATTAAAGATGAAAATGCTTTCCTCCGACAACAAAATAACAAAGTGGTTGATAATCTAATTGACAAAGTAAACGAAAAAACATCGAACCAAATCCATGACAACAACAAAGTTCAACAACATCAACAACAAACCAAGATTTTATATACAAAGTTTATACCAAGATCAACAAAGACACTTATTCTTTCGGATAGTACATACAAAAAAGTACAAGCAAAAGATCTGAGCCCAAGTACAGCTATACACTCCTATCCTTCAGCACAAGTTCAAGACTTATCAAATATTGTAAATCAATAAAACGGTTATCACAAGATTGGAAATCTTATTATACATGCTGGACATAACAACATTGATTCGGGAAATAGCGGTTTTGAAACAGCTGGCATTTTAACGGAAACTGCGTCGGAAATTAATATACTGGAAACGAAAGATATCAGCAATGATGGAGTACACCCATCAGTCAGTCATGTTATACCTAAACTTGTCAGAAATATTCGGAACTTCTACGTGCATCTTGGGCTTTCGGTGTCAGAAACTGAAATAAAACATTGGAAAAAATTTTCCAAAGTTTTATTTAATAAGAAACATTGGAAAAAATTTTGATCACTATGATAACAACAATTTTTTGTGGTTTCCATTCAAAACAAGCATTTGATTCATACTTTTTTGTTTTCTTTCTAAAACTGTTAGTTTTTTGTTCACTTGTACGTCTCATGCTGTCAGGGGACAATGAATTGAACCCTGAGAAAGTTTGATTGAGTATTCAAGTTACTTAAAAAACAGGAACAAGCCACTCGCCTTTATTTTTCCTTAATAATTGTCAAAGGTTAAGGAACAAGTTTGAAGTGTTTGCACACTTTTTGCAAATAGCTCCCATTGATACGTTTGTCGCTGTAACTTAAACCTGTTTGGACACTGATTGTTATGTTGAAAATAACTTTTAAACAGCATCGCATACCTTTGGGAAATGTAGATAAAAAACAGAGGCTTCAAGGGGCGGAGGACTAGGTATTTTTGTCCTAAAAAAATTACCGCTGATATTAAATCAAGCCTTGAAACGGTTGATGAGATTTTTTTTAATCCATTTGGGTTGAAATAACTGACCCTCTGACTGAAAAATTACTTGTTAACTTTTCTTACTGCCCAAACAAACGTCTTGGTGAGTATGTTCTTGATCAGTTAGGTACCGAATTATCGGGAGCATATAGCGTCACATATAAAGTTATTTTGTTCGCAGATTACAACTTGAATTAACTGAACAATACAAAAAAAGTAGACATTTTTGCGTCAAATTCAGGATTAGAAGTTGTTAACCTAAGAGATGCAACCAGAGGTACTGATAAAACATTTACACTTATTGATCAATGTTTCGTTTCAAAAGATCAGATAATTGACTACAATGTCACAACAACGCATTTGATCTCCGACCATTTTCTTGTTATCTGCGAATCCTACCTCTTCTTGAAATCTGAAAGAGACAACATAATAACGATGAGAAATTTTTGACTTTTCTCACGCTCTAAATTTAACAGAGGTCTTGCCATCGCCGAATGGTGTAGAATGTATCAATGTAAGAATGGCAACAGGTTGTTTGGTTCATTCCTCGATATTTTTCAGGAAATTGTTGAAAAACACGCGCCAATTCAGAGTGTTAAAAAAGGGGAGAAACTTATAAGATGTCTAATCACTGCTTAACACAAGAATTGAAACATTTGATTGCACAAAAACCTTTGTTTTGTTAAATAAATGAAAAAAAACTCCTGACAGCGAGACGTAGAAAAGTATTTAAGCGCTTAAGAAACTTAGTTAATAGGAAACTATGGGAGGCGCACAACAATTTTTGCATCAATTTCTTCCAAATACTACCAACAAGTAACGAACAATGGAAATTCATTAAACAAAAGACCAGTCCGGATGAAAGAATTGTCAGGGTTGATGAAATCAGATTAGACATGGTGAAATTACAAGGGAGCCAAAAAATATTGTTAACTGTCTGAATAGATCATTTGCTTACCTAGCTGTTTTCAAAGGTTTGGGTATTGCTTGTAAATACCCCGATAAAATTAATATACCTGAATTCACATTCAGAACTGTGACCAGAAAAGAACTTTATTTAATCATTGACTTGCTGGACGATAACAAAGCAGCAGGACCTGGTGAAATCTCAATTCGACTCATAAAGTCTTGCAAATTAGCTATAGGCGTACATCTACAGTTCGCTTTAATTGAGTGCATTAAGGAGAAAATGTTCCCAACTAAAATGAAACTAGCCTATGTAACACCAATTTTCAAAAAAGGTGATAAATTAGATAGCACAAACTATCGGCCAATTTCTGTAACTCCGAGTTTTGCAAAAAATTTTGAGCGCCTCTTCCTGACTCAGATGATGGAGTTCATTGGTAAGTATAACCTTATAAACAAAGAGCAAATCGGATTTCAGAAAAAAGTCTGCAACAGATGCAGTTCTAGAACTGGTTGAAACAGTTTCGGCTAATTTAGATCAAAGCAAATAAACTGTTGCTATTCTTCTAGACCTTGCAATAAAATTTAATTCCTATCGCATAACATTTTCCTAAAAAAATTGAAATGTATGGTTTTTCCCAGGCAGTGAAAGAATTACTGTTTTCATTTTTTGCCAACCGCAGACAAAAGGTAAAACTTAATGGCATATTCTCTGATTGTGAAATTTTGAATCACGGTGTGCCACAAGGAACTGTTTTAGGACCACTCACGTTCCTTTTATATGTGAACGATTTCTCATCTAATATAAGCACAATGGAAAAGGTAATTCAATTCGCAGATGACACAAGTATTGTCTGTTGTGGACAGAAAGGTAGCTTACATGGAAAAGTCACGGAAATTTTACAAAAAACAGAAAAATATGTAGAGATGAACAAACTAACTTTGAATACAAATAAAACCGAATTAATTTTTTTCTGCGCAATAATTCAGATTTTGGGTCTATTTTTACAAAAACGAAGTTCTCACAACACAAAAAAGGTGCAGATATCTTGGTATTCAAATTGACAGGAATCTTACTTCCGAGGAGCAGCTGAATAAAACCTTGAAAAAGATGGCTCATGCTATAAGATCAAATTACTTTATAAGACATCAGGTTCCCCTGAACGCGCGCATTCTTCTTCTAAAATCACTTGTGCTTTCACACTTATCATTTTCGGCAAACCTATTTCAAAATTTATCTGCCAAAAACCTAAAAGGCCTTAACCGGCAGATTAACTGGGGTACAAAGGTGTGCTTTCAACGAAAAAATTATGACAAGGCGAGAGATCTGCTAATCCAAGAACCCTACCAGCTGAGCTAATGATAGCAAAAATGTCGCTAGTCAAATTTTATTATGATATTGCTAGGCCAGAAAAATCTGAAAATTTTCACGGGTATCTGAGTCTTCATCAAAATACTCGAACAAAACAATTCAAATTTAGACAAAATGCCAAAACCAGCTTTGGAATGAATTCGATTGTTCGTCAATGCGTTCAAAAATGGAATAAGTTACCACATTGGCTTCGGTAGGCAGAAAAGGAAAACGTTTTTAGGAAAACGTTGAATGAGTTCTTGCTCTAACAACATAAAAAAACCTTTAAATAGTAACCTAGGAATTTTTAAAAATTATTTTTATTTTTAGGAAGAAAACAACCGAAAGAAAATTTCATAATGTGATTCTTTCAGAAATTTGTTGATGTTTATTATACTATTATTGTTTGAATGATTTGAAAAATTTTTTGTTTCAGGCATCTCTAACCGTATGCTTATAATTTTAATTTACTTGTTGCAAAAAAAATGTCAGCGCGAGTTTGAGATACACGCGGTGAATCCTATTTTTTTCGGGGTAAGTATCACGAATCTGTTTGACTTTTGTATCTCAATTTGGCGCGCAACACAAGTCAACTTCGCACTGAATCTATCTAAAATTTTCACTCGACATTTCTAAATTCCACAAATGAGCCTAAATTAATACACGTTTATGAACATGAAAACGCAAGGGTTGATTGTCAGGGGTTGACATCTCTTCATTCAAAAAGCTTCCGAGGAATGTTTTAACTGAATTGGTTGGAGCAATGTAAGGCTCAGATTGAGAATTATCTGAAACAGAAGTTCAATGAACAAAATAACGGCAAGCTTTTTTATGATCTGAAAAATCCCTCAGTTATAATTTAGCTGACTGGAGCTCGAATTTAAAGTGATATTACTGATGCTACTGGCTTTTGAAAAAAAAGTTTTCACCTTTATTGTTTCATAATTACCGCATAGATTTTTCAGGCTTATAATTATATTCAAGCACCATTGTTATCACATAAATTTATGAAAATATTTCAATTTCTGAGAAATCCCTCAGTTTCAACTTAGGGTTATGGAAAAAGAAATTAGCAGGGTGTTCTGGATCGCCACTTCACATTTTCTTCGTGGTTTTTCAGCCTTTTTTATTCAGGTACCATTGATTCGAGATAACTTCATGAAAGTTGGACATACAAAATGAGTTCTGAGAAATCTCTCAGTTTAGATTTAGGGGAAAGGAAAACGAAACTACCATCAACTGAGATTTTGGATAATTGCCTCACTACATCCGTATTCTCTTCCATCTATGATACGAAGGTTTATCCTGTAGCAATTTCCTAACTCCGTTTGTTAGTCCACAGCAAGATAAGATTACTCAGAGGGAAACTTCGGTAAAAACCACATGTGAAATAATTACTGTTTTTTTTTCTAGCCAAATTTGATTTATTGAATAGTTTCCAAATTCATTCAACAAATGAAATTGTTAAATTGAGTTTTTTTATATTTTTTGTCTATCTACCATTTTGTAGGTGTCTAGTAAAATTACAGGTGTTTAGTCTCTCTCTAAAAAAAATCTCATAAAATTGCATTCAGAAGCATATATTTCAAGAATAAAACCTATCAATAGCAGATTATAAACAATAACTGTTCTGTATAAATAGTAAAATGGCATTTTGTTTGATACGCAAGTATTGAAATCTTATTAAAAAATAAAAGGAATAGTTCTCTGTTTGCCCATGAGTTGTGATTTGTTTTGGGATGTACTAAAGACTCCGTCTTGGTGCAATGGCACTGGGAAAAAGGGGGTAAATCACTTATGAAAGGACCTTTGAGTAGTCTGAGTAGTCTGAGCAATCAGTCTGTGTAGTCCAGTGAGTAGTAGTATTGACGCATTTTGTGAGTAGTCTGTGCTCGGTGACGTCTCCCTCACTACGAAAACCTGCATCCACAGGAGTCCCCATCCGATTAACAACAAGAACAGCCAAAATTCAATACAAATATATTTTGTTGTGTCATTAATCCTCTGCTTAAAATCACATTACAGGCTTTCTTTGGATGCTCAAGTAACAAAGTTTCAAGTGAGGTTTCAATGCTCAAAAGCACGCATTCAATTATGTTTAATTGCGGATCAGAGATACATTTAATGCAAAAAATAGACACATAAAATGAGCAAAAGCCTTGTCGTACAGAATTCGTTTTCTGTAGTCAGGTAGTTTTGCGGAGCGGATTTATGATACTAGTTGCTGCGAAATGATTAGTGATTTCGCGGAGAGTTTCCACTACTAAATTTGTGATTAGTAGATTGAACTTTCTGAGTCTCACTTTTAAGTGGCATTCGAGTCGCAAATACAGCGTTAAATTTTAGACTAGTATTTCGCATAGCGAAACTTTACTTGTATTTAATAATTTTGAATTGAGAGATCAGCGGATTGAAATTCGAAATAGAGAGTATCAACTGAAAATTGAATTTAGATTTAAAAGAATGAATAAATAAAAACTACAGAATTTTGATCAGCAATTTGATCATAACTTAACATAAATAAAATTTACGGTAAAACAGAACGAGTAGACAGTATGATCAGACAATTACATCACAACATTCAATAAACAAATTCAACAGGCATGAAAGAAGAAGATTTGATCTTCAGATAATGATTGTACAAATTAGAACTAAAATCATGAAAATGAACTAAATTACAGATTAAGTAAAAAATGGGAATTTAGCACTGCAATATCAATGTCCCAATGTATACTATATCACATTTCCCCCTCAACAAAAAAACAGAGAAGTAGTTTATCAGGAAACTAATAAAATATGCGCTGGTTACTTTAAATAATACTATAATACTATAATGTTTGTGGAGAGTTAAATCAGAGTCACTTTCATAGATACGTTCCGCCTCGCCAACTGTCATTGATTTTTCGGGTCCTTTGTAATTTGGAGAGACGTAGTATTCAGCTGGGAATGATTGTACGGGCGAACAGGGGCCTACTGTAAAATCTGATTTCACATTTTGATTACTGGCGGCTGTTTTTTGAATCGTTGATACAATTGATTTATTCTGCATTTGTTGTTGCTTAATCATCTGCCTTCGTTTTTGTCGTGAGGGTGCCGAGGTAGATGATGCGGTTGGCGGACAAGTTTGCGTAGACGCCAATGATTCGTCTGATTCAGTTACAGAGGGGGAGGAGCGTTTTCCTTTGTGAGATGGTTGTAAAGCTTCCGTAGCTTTAGTGGCTGCCTTTCGTCTCGGTCTAGTTGGTGGCTCCGCGATTACTATAGATGTCTGTGGTAGAACCACTGGTGTTGCGAAATCAATCACAGTCTCTGTAGGTAGTTGTGGCGGTGCGGGTACCAAGGTTTTCTTCAGTTTCGTCGGCATACTTACCCGTAACGCTCTTGACACATTCGAATGAATAGAAGAGACTGCGATCATATCATCAGCGATTTTCTTGTGCTTTATCTTTTTGTTGCCCTCTATCTTTCGTATTGCCTCTTTAGCGTGTTGATTTATCAGATCCTCCGTTTTTTCCTGATGGTGTTTCTGGTCTTCTGTTAGCGTAAACTTGCAAGTCAGTTTGTCTCTCTGCTTTGGTTCCGAATTTAGCCAAATCAGAGTTTCTTATGGTTACTTTACGTTTTCTCGGTTCTTTTTTCATGGAAGTGTATGCGTCTGATTTTATCACCGGTGACCCGGGTGCCAGAACATCGCGAAGACCGTCAAGATTTTTCTTAGATGTTTTACTTTTGGGTTTATTCTTTGCCAATTTCAAGGATAATGAGGCCTCAGTTCTGGGTACTGCCTGACCAACATCTGGGTATGGGATCACTCTTAATTCCTTATCAGGGTCTGCATTACATCGTCGAACCGCATCATTGCTTAGTCGAATTCTGCTTATCTCTATTTCGATGACCCTTGCTTCAATGTCCCATTGCTC
Organism: Convolutriloba macropyga; assembly: GCF_964194025.1. NCBI lineage: Eukaryota > Metazoa > Xenacoelomorpha > Acoela > Convolutidae > Convolutriloba > Convolutriloba macropyga. The sequence goes on from NC_134480.1 coordinate 476,805, forward strand.
CTCCGAGATTAACTCGTCCCAGCGAACTGTCTCCATGTATAAATATTTTTTTTAATATTGCATTATTTTTGAGGGTACTAGGGTCAGGTTCTGTTGAGATATTAGTTAGTGGTGTATTGGCTTTTCTACCAAAATGCGCTTCAAATGGTGAGATATTAATGGTCTTTTGGCGACAGATAGGGAGTTGATAGATAATAGAGTTCATCGATGCTTTCAAATTAAAGTGATTTCGCGCCCCCGTTTTAATACAAGCTAAGCGATTATTGATTGTTTGAATTAGCCTTTCAACTAGCTCAATTGCTCTTTGGTCGTGTATTGGAGATTCATTTAATTGTATATTAATTTGATTAGAAAATGCTTTAATTTAATGACCAGTTTGGCACCGCACTTGATCTAATCTAATTGTACGAGGTATTCCGTGTAGTAAAACATACTCTTGAAGGAATTTCAAAATTTTATCTGCTTTTGTCATATACCTCCGCTGTTGGAAATTTAGAAAATCGATCTATACATGCAAGAAAATAGACTTCTTGATTCTTTTCATTATAAATTGGTCCGCCAAATTAACTTGAATTTCTTTATTGGGTGCTTTGCACAATTTTAATGGTGCCCATTTGTTAGTAGGAACAAAAGACTTTAAATTTTTACCAATTTTGACGCAAGGGTTACATTTTGCCGTTTTTGTGCTGATGTCTCAATGTATGTACGGCCACAATGCATGTGTTGCGATGTCCGTCATCCCCCAACTCCCTGGGTGTGTGGCATGTATCGCTTCCACGTAAGCGTCTTTATTTGAGTTGGGGATGGTGATGCGATCATCTAAGCATAGACAGCCGTTCTTTACGTGGAGGACCTTCCAGAAACTATGTATGTAAGGGTTGATTTGGCGGCGCCTGTCTTCATTGTCTGTTAGCACACAGTCTAACGGTCAAGGAAGTCTCTGATTTCCTTGAGGATTGCATGCTTTGATGTGGGGCTTGCCATCAAAGTACTGGAGAATATCTTTGAAAAGGCAACGTTGAAAACGTCCGTGTACAAATCATCGGTTGACGGTGAAGTCACTGTCGTTGTGTCCCTGTTTGGGGTAGATGGTGTTGCTTGTACTGATGGGGTAGTGGATGGGCCGGCTTCATCGGCTAACGTACTTTTGAGGGGGTAGAATGTTTCACTTGCATGAGTGTTTCGTCGTCAGCATTCGACAACATCAATACGTTGTATATTAGCATTCCGTTGGAACTTATTGAGATTATTATGCGATTGATTGGTGAAGTGATTTAAGGCAAGAAGCGAGTGAGGAATGTTTGCCTTCTCGAATTGGGCATCGGCATTGAAGTTATTTGGTGTTAAATTGATTATTGCATTGCCATTTTGCGCAATCGCGGAATATTTTCGATTTCGCGGTGCAAATTCACTGCATAATTTGTCATTGGAATGTAGATTACTCGCGGCCGATTTTATAAGCGGATTTCGCGCCGCAAAATCAGTATAATTTTCTGCATTTTATAAAAAGCGTTTCGCACTGCGTCTAATTGCCTCCAATTTAGCAACAATGAATTGCTCATCATAAGTGGAAATATTAACAGCTTTTTGCTGATGTTCTCGCAAAATATAGTCAACTAGTTCCATTTTCGAGCCAGGGAGATGATCTATTGTGAAATCAAAAGCTAAAAGTCTATCAATTCAACGTGTTAGACGACTATTATAAGATTTGTTAGCTCTGTTTTCTCTCCTTATTGATAACAAAGCTCTGTGATCGGTTATGACTGTTAATGGATTACCATAAAGGTAATATTTGAAGTGTTCAATAGATCAAAAAACACCCATTAATTCAAGATCATTAATGCTAAAGCGATCTTCTACTGAATTTAGGAATCGTGATGCAAAAGCCACAGTGTGCCATCCATTCGGAGTTCGTTGCTCTAAAGCACAACCTTTACCTTTACGAGAAGCATCGCATTTTATACGTGTTTCTGGATCTTCATTTTCATCTGTCCAGACAAATTCTGTGTATTTCCTATAGGTCAAAGTGGTTAACACATTTGCGATAGATTTGGAATAAGTTTTCCGAGATGATGTACTGTTCCCATAAAAGATCTGAAAATTTTTTGAGATTTGAAGGTGATAACAATTTTTAATGGCATCCTTTTTATTGGATATTGGTGTTATTCCTGTTTGAGTGATACTGTGTCCAAGCCTTTCAATTTTTCTTTTGCAAAACGGCATTTTGCTTTATTTATTCGAAGATTTTCTTGATCTAATTTTATTAAGCATTTTCGTACGAGATCGAGAAGATCTTCAACTCTGCCTCTACTTACTATCAGTATATCGTCCAGAAAACAGAATGTATTAGTCAGGCCAGCAAGCGTACACTCAGTTGCTTTTTGGAATTCGGCAGGCATATACGTTAATCCGTAAAATCCCGTTTTGAAGCGGTAAGTGCCAGTCATATCTCCGCTGACAATATTAAAGTTACAATGGCGGGCCGTATTGCTATGTGGATTTATTTGGCTTTACGCGTACTGCAAATCAAGTGTCCTAAAATAGGCCATTTCTGACGGTTCGTTTGACAGTGTTTTTGAAATTGTTTGATTCAAAGAATCAATGTTTGGCATCTGGTACTTATTTTTGTGTATTGTTTTGTTCAAAATTTTGGAATCTAAGGCTATTTTGATTGATTGGTCTTTTTTGACTGTGATAACGATTGGAGATATGAACAACTGGTCGGAACAGTTTGTTAATTTTTCAATATGTCCTTCGTTTAGCAATTTTTTGAGTTCGAGCTTTACTGAAGATTGATCGTCACTTTTCTCCCTTTTTGGCGTGTAACACGATAAATTCTATGAAAATTTGAGTTGACAGTATGATGTTTCGATTTACCAATTCTTGGAATCAATTCCGGAAATTTTTTGGCTAAAGATTGCTTTATTGCACAAGGGGTTTCAACGGTGTTTACCTCCATGTTCGGGCAAGGCTTTTGTCAGACAGTTATTCCCAATTGATCGAAGAGATCTCGTCCACGGATGGATCGAAAACCATCTGCAACTACCGTGATTTTTGCTTTTTGAATTTTCCTGTCGTTACCACGAACTGATTTTTTTATTACTCCGAGTGTTTCTACTATATCGTTAGAAAAAGATTTGAGTTCAAGTGGTTTTTTTCACTGACCATTGTGCTTGCATGCAATTAAACATTATTTCCTTGGCAAGTGACATATTTATGATAGTGCAACCACTACCAGAATTGAGGAGCAAATGGCAATCCGTCTTTCCAATTGTTATCGTCATGTTTTGCAATGCATTTGGTGGTGTATTAGGATTTTAGTTTCTCAATTGCAACTTAATCATCGTCGCATTTGGAAGCGTCGTATTCGGAATTAAACTGTTCATTATAGTTTATATAATTAACGTTTTGATTTACCGAATTTACGTTTTGCTCTATACTTTCAGAATTTTCTACATTATTGATGCAATTAGCTTGACGAAAAATTCTTGTATTATTTAACTTTTTCCGACAAATCTTTGCAAATTGATTGAGTAGACCACAATGATTGCATTTCTTACCCAGAGCGAGGCAAATCTGACGATGCATTGGTGTCCAAGTTTGGCCACAACTTCTACACGGGCCAATCGACGCTCTATTGATTGCAATTCTGCCTGTTTGATTTCCACATATTCACGCCGCGAGATCTATTGAAGGATTGTATAGCATTGATTTTAATGCCAGACGCGTTGTTGTTGTTGTTGTTGTTCTTGTTGTTGTCGTTGTTGTTGTTGTTGTTGTTGTTGTTGTTGTTGTTGTAGGAAAATCGTTGTTGGTTTTGATGTCACATCTCCATATTGACAGCTATACTGAGGGCTCTCTCTGGTTCTACCGTGTCCAAGGAGGAGTTCACGTTGAATATCGTCAACCAACATATTTTTTGTGTATTGTTTTGTTCAAAATTTTGGAATCTAAGGCTATTTTGCTTGATTGGTCTTTTTTGACTGTGATAGCGATTGGAGATATGAAAAACTGGTCTGAACAATTTGTTAATTTTTCAATAGGTCCTTCGTTTAGCAATTTTTTGAGTTCGAGCTTTACTGAAGATTGATCGTCACTTTTCTCCCTTTTTGGCGTGTAACACGATAATTTCTATGAAAATTTGAGTTGACAGTACGATGTTTCGATTTACCAATTCTTGGAATCAATTCCGGAAATTTTTTGGCTAAAGATTGCTTTATTGCACAAGGGGTTTCAACGGTGTTTACCTCCATGTTCGGGCAAGGCTTTTGTCAGATAGTTACTCCCAATTGATCAAAGAGATCTCGTCCACGGATGGATCGAAAACCATCTGCAACTACCGTGATTTTTGCTTTTTGAATTTTCCTGTCGTTACCACGAACTGATTTTTTTAATACTCCGAGTGTTTCTACTATATCGTTAGAAAAAGATTTGAGTTCAAGTGGTTTTTTTCACTGACCATTGTGCTTGCATGCAATTAAGCATTTTTTCCTTGGCAAGTGACATATTTATGATAGTGCAACCACTACCAGAATTGAGGAGCCAATGGCAATCCGTCTTTCCAATTGTTATCGTCATGTTTTGCAATGCATTTGGTGGTGTATTAGGATTTTTTTCTCAATTGCAACTTAATCATCGTCGCATTCGGAAGCGTCGTATTCGGAATTAAACTGTTCATTATAGTTTATATAATTAACGTTTTGATTTAGCGAATTTACGATTTGCTCTATACTTTCAGAATTTTCTACATTATTGATGCAATTAGCTTGACGAAAAATTCTTGTATTATTTAACTTTTTCCGACAAATCTTTGCAAATTGATTGAGTAGACCACAATGATTGCATTTCTTACCCAGAGCGAGGCAAATCTGACGATGCATTGGTGTCCAAGTTTGGCCACAACTTCTACACTGGCCAATCGCCGCTCTATTGATTGCAATTCTGCCTGTTTGATTTCCACATATTCACGCCGCGAAATCTATTGAAGGATTGTATAGCATTGATTTTACTGCCAGACGCGTTGTTGTTGTTGTTCTTGTTGTTGTCGTTGTTGTTGTTGTTGTTGTTGTTGTTGTTGTTGGAGGAGGAAAATCGTTGTTGGTTTTGATGTCACATCTCCATATTGACAGCTATACTGAGGGCTCTTTCTGGTTCTACCGTGTCCAAGGAGGAGTTCACGTTGAATATCGTCAACCAACATATTTTTTGTGTATTGTTTTGTTCAAAATTTTGGAATCTAAGGCTAATTTGCTTGATTGGTCTTTTTCGACTGTGATAACGATTGAAGATATGAAGAACTGGTCTGAACAATTTGTTAATTTTTCAATATGTCCTTCGTTTAGCAATTTTTTGAGTTCGAGCTTTACTGAAGATTGATCGTCACTTTTCTCCCTTTTTGGCGTGTAACACGATAATTTCTATGAAAATTTGAGTTGACAGTATGATGTTTCGATTTACAAATTCTTGGAATCAATTCCGGAAATTTTTTGGCTAGAGATTGCTTAATTGCACAAGGGGTTTCAACGGTATTTACCTCCATGTTCGAGCAAGGTTTTTGTCAGATAGTTATACCCAATTGATCGAAGAGATCTCGTCCACGGATAGATCGCAAAACCATCTGCAACTACCGTGATTTTTGCTCTTTGAATTTTCCTGTCGTAACAACGAACTGATGTTTTTAATACTACGAGTGTTTCTACTATATTCTTAGAAAAAGATTTGAGTTCGAGTGGTTTTTTTCACTGATCATTGTGCTTGCATGCAATTAAACATTATTTCCTTGGCAAGTAACATATTTATGATAGTGCAACCACTACCAGAATTGAGGAGCAAATGGCAATCCGTCTTTCCAATTGTTATCGTCATTTTTTGCAATGCATTTGGTGGTGTATTAGGATTTTTCTCGATTGCAACTTAATCATCGTCGCATTCGGAAAAGTCGTATTCGGAATTAAACTGTTCATTATAGTTTATATAATTAACGTTTTGATTTACCGAATTTAAGTTTTGCTCTATACTTTCAGAATTTTCTACATTATTGATGCAATTATCTTGACGAAAAATTCTTGTATTATTTAACTTTTTCCGACAAATCTTTGCAAATTGATTGAGTAGACCACAATGATTGCATTTCTTACCCAGAGCGAGGCAAATCTGACGATGCATTGGTGTCCAAGTTTGGCCACAACTTCTACACTGGCCAATCGCCGCTCTATTGATTGCAATTCTGCCTGTTTGATTTCCACATATTCACGCCGCGAAATCTATTGAAGGATTGTATAGCATTGATTTTACTGCCAGACGCGTTGTTGTTGTTGTTGTTCTTGTTGTTGTCGTTGTTGTTGTTGGAGGAAAATCGTTGTTGGTTTTGATGTCACATCTCCATATTGACAGCTATACTGAGGGCTCTTTCTGGTTCTACCGTCTCCAAGGAGGAGTTCACGTTGAATATCGTCAACCAACATATTAGTTATGAAGATTTCTCTGATTATTACTTCCTCTCGACTTACGAAACCACAATTTTCCCCTAACACTTTCAGACTGCTGTAGAATTGTTCTACAGTTTCACACTTGTTCTGTTTCCTCGAGCAAAACACGTAGCGATCAAAATGTTCTGTGTCGTACGAAAGCAATTTCCATCATCTCCCAAAGTTTGAGGGTAGAGAGGTCGTAGATGTTATCATGCGGGAATTTTCGCGTTAAGAGACGTCATCCTTCCATTTCAATACTTAGGTAGAGGAGTGACACACACTTCTGATCGACGATCGCATAGAGACTATGGTCTTTTGCCACACAAAACGCCTGCCTTCATAATTTTTTGGCATTTAAGTTCCCATTGGGGCTTCAATTGGTTATTCCGAATTTGCCGATCCCGTTCCTTTTCCTCTGTCGCATCCTCGATGACCATTTCGTATTTCGGCTCGACCGGTAGTCGTACTTGTGTTGGCGTCGGTAGGAGTAGCGTGTCGAACATTATGTTCTCTCTTGCAAGGATTGCCAGTTTAACTTGGATTCGCCGATTCTCCCAATGTATTGGAGGGTATGATGTAGCCCGTTCCCAAAACGGCTCGATTGAAAGCGGAGTCTCCACTACTAAATTTGTGCTTAGTAGATTGAACTTTCTGAGCGTTTCTACGACTAAATTTGTGCTTAGTTGATTGAACTTTCAGAGTCTCACTTTTAAGTGGTATTGGCGTCGCAAATACAGCGTCAACTTCTAGACTAGTATTTCGTCTAGCGAAACTTTACTTGTATTTGATTTTTGAATTGAGGGATCAGCGGAACGAAATTTGAAATAGAGAGAATCAACTGAAAATTGTATTCAGACTTAAGAAAATGAATAAATAAACACTACAGAATTATGATCAGCAATTTGATCATAATTTAACATGACTAAAATTGAAAATTTGACGTAAAACAGAACGAGTAGACAGTATGATCAGACAATTACGTCAGAACATTAAGTAAACAAATTTAACAGGCATGAATGAAGAAGATTTGATCTTCAGAACAGGATTGAACAAATTAGAACTAAAATGATGAAAATGAACTAAATTCAAGATAAAGTAAAAATGGAGATTTAGCACTGCAATATCAATGACCCAATGTATACTATATCACAAGCCTGTTACAAGACTTGTCACCTATTTTGAAGTTTTCAAGTATCTCAAATTCGCAAAAATGGTGCAGCCACTTTTGCGAAAAATAGGATGAAAAACTTGTCTCCCAATTTCGTTCATTTTGTTTATCTGTTTAACGAGCAATTTTGACAAAGGGAGAAAATTTTGGTCATAACTCTTTGACGTTATGACTGGACTAGAAGAAAAAAAATAGAACATCTTGAATGGATATAATTACTAACGCGATTCACAGATGCATTATTGTCATCGTATCGTTATGGTCCTTTTTTCTAATTCTGACCTTTTCTCCTCTGTACATTGAATAATAGCGTAATATTTTAATTGTCATAAAACTTTGAACTCAGCTTATAAAATTCACTCCTACCGAAACAAATGTTTGGAAAATTAATTTGATTTTGTTCACAACTCTATCGGTGTTTTGATGTCTATTATTATACGTTTTTATTAAATTATATTCAGGCGTGAAAAGAGTTTTTTGTGGCGAGAAAACATATCTCTTTAGATTTATAGCTGTTTAAGCGGAAGCACACTGCAAATTTTTGCAGACTGCCGATGGTATTCACAGAAGCACAAGAGACACTTGCTTGCTTTGACATCCAGGCAAAAACAACGCTGGCTCTACAACGCCAAATCTAATGTTTCTATTTTGGTGTGATTTCATTTAATTACTAACAAAGTTTCGTATTGTTTTTTTTGGAACAGTTTTTTCGAATTATTTACTCAAATACTTTCTTTTCAGGTTCCCAATCATCAAAACTGTACCTGTTGCAATTGAAATCTTATAATAAATTTCCAAGTAAACTCAAAATTCAACCTTACTTTCAATCTAGCGTTCAGAGCAATTTTACTGCTTTTTTAAACTCTGTTATTAATTTACTTAGTGAACGCACTTTTCAAGTCGAAAAACTGTGAAAAATTGACCTATAGGCACTACAACAGGCTGAGATGCTCTTCTTTCTAAGTGAACAAAACGAGAATAGTTGATCGAAAAAAATGGTGGCAACTTAACATATATTATGTAAATTTTGCTTAGGTTTCGGATCACTCACAATTTTTGCTAAATTTGTTAAAAGACTCTTGGCCGTTTTTATGATTGTGCTCGAAAAATGCAGCTGATGAAACTTTGATAGATTAACAAATTGATTTTGGTAAAGATATTGCAGCTGAAAATGACGGTAAATCAGCGGACTTTTAATTCCTTAAGATGATCAAAGCATTGATTTCTCTGCCAAACGGATTTAAATATTTAATTAAACACCCTACAAATTATTAAAGGCATAAAACTGTATGTGGATTTTGAATTTTCCTTATTTTATTGCCGCAATAAAAGGTAGTAGTCTAAATTGTACTTAATGCCAGAATACTTGAAAAGATGATTTTCTCTCTGTCAAAATTAAGTGTAAAGTGTTCCAGATGGTTCCTGCTGTTATTGGGTGTTGTTCTGCCCTTACTGCACAGGTAAGCAAGCCATTAAGACACTGTGTGATAGGGCTCACTTTTCTAACTCCTAAACTATGAAACTATCTATTCTGTATTATTTGCTGTGCATAACATATTTTTTACCATTTCCAATTGGCTGGTTAAGGAATATCCAATAGCTTTTTTTTACAAAATAGGCTGTTAATTTCCTCCTAATTGCCCTCCCAGGGCAATTATCTTACAACCGTCATGATAACTAAGCATGGGCATATATGATTTCTAAAAATCGTACAAGATGATATATGATTTATATGATTATCATACGATAATCCTTTTTTGAGAGTGACAATTTTGTATATTTTACTTGTCTTGGAACCCATCGAAAAAAAAGGATAGAAATCTTGCAATGTCATTTATCAAACATAGAATAACGAATGTTGCAACAAAACCCTTAAAATATAGCGTTAGGCTAATTAAATTCATATTTTTTTCTATGACTTTCTAAAAGTTTTTTTGAAAATTTCTACAAATATTTAAATTTTAAATCAATTTTCATTAAAAAGTTACTACTATCTTTCTCTCATTTACTTTAATGCATTTTTCATTGTGTATCTATATTGCATATCGGGATCTATTCTGTTTCGGTCCCCCAGTGGTTTTTATGACCCCCAGATACAAATTATATGCTGCTATATAGCACGTAACTATGTAAGAAAATAGCACGTGTGACTGGGGGTCAAAAAGATTTATGCTCACTAAGCTGGGGGGTGGGCAAAACAGAATAAATCCGCATATCCTTATTGCAATATATTTGTTAAATGTCTTCATTGCATAGAATCATATAATTCTGCTTTTTTGCACAAGATAACCCGTACCGAACTCCAAGCGTTAATCAGTACTGGGCAATTGTAAATGCAAGTCTCCCATGTAATATAATTTGCTCGCTATCTCGCTTGAAATTTGCTTCTTTCAAGAGTATTAGAACAGCGCAAAAGCCTTTCCTTCAACCGTCACGGTGGCGCAGTAAGAAGGACGAAGACCTATGGAGATGGAGAGCGTGGGTGCGATCCTCCTACGTAACTTTATTTTCGCACTTGTATTTAGACTTGCCAAGTCTGACAAGTCTTAAATGTGTTTATGATCATAGATCTGAATCAGTACTGATATATAGACTTGAAATTAGACTTGCCCAGTACTGATATTGACCTGGCGTTAAGTACGGCAAAGCCATTAGCTCAGAGAGTGAATGCAAT